>NC_141548.1:13840000-14105000 GCF_021556685.1 Rattus norvegicus | reverse complement strand
ACCATGGGTGTTTTTCTGTGATTGGGTTACCTCACTCAGGATGATATTTTCCACTTCCAACTATTTGCCTACGAATTTCATAAAGTCATTGTTTTTGATAGCTGAGTAATATTCCATTGTGTAGATGTACCACATTTTCTGTATCCATTCCTCTGTTGAAGGGCATCTGGGTTCTTTCCAGCTTCTGGCTATTATAAATAAGGCTGCGATGAACATAGTGGAGCATGTGTCTTTTTTATATGTTGGGGCATCTTTTGGGTATATGCCCAAGAGAGGTATAGCTGGATCCTCAGGCAGTTCAATGTCCAATTTTCTGAGGAACCTTCAGACTGATTTCCAGAATGGTTGTACCAGTCTGCAATCCCACCAACAATGGAGGAGTGTTCCTCTTTCTCCGCATCCTCGCCAGCATCTGCTGTCACCTCAGTTTTTGATCTTAGCCATTCTCACTGGTGTGAGGTGAAATCTCAGGGTTGTTTTGATTTGCATTTCCCTTATGAATAAAGATGTTGAACATTTCTTTAGGTATTTCTCAGCCATTCGGCATTCCTCAGCTGTGAATTCTTTGTTTAGCTCTGAACCCCATTTTTTAATAGGGTTATTTGTCTCCCTGCGGTCTAACTTCTTGAGTTTTTTGTATATTTTGGATATAAGGCCTCTATCTGTTGTAGGATTGGTAAAGATCTTTTCCCAATCTGTTGGTTGCCGTTTTGTCCTAACCACAGTTGGACTAAAACTGTTAACTAGTAGCTAAAAAGTTCCTTCAGAAACTGGTCCCCTGATTTGGTCACACCCTAGCAATGGGGTCCAACATGACTTTTCATAGCTAAAACCTCACAATTAATAGAACTTCATTGTTCTGGGAAAAAATAAACAGTACATAGGTTTAAAGAAAAAAATTCTAAAAATAAAAATAAAAATCTCACTAGAGTCCAGAAAGTGGGGCTGGAGAGATGGTGAAGAGCACTGGCTGCTCTTCCAGAGGCCCTGAGTTCAATTCCCAGCAACCACATGATGGTCCACAACCATCTATAATAGGATCTGATGCCCTCTTCTTGCACATAGGTATACATGCAGATAGAGCACTCACAGGCATAAAATAAATAAATATGCCTTTAAAAAAAATAGAGTCCAGCAAGAGGTGGATAGATCTTTTTCCTTTGCTTAGCTTCAGTTTGCTGTACCCCATATATGAAAGGACATACACCCTTATGAGATTATGATTAAAAGACCTCCCCCACTTGCTTCCTTGGCTTAGAGAGCAGCAGTAGGCAGAACTCTGTAACCATTCCTTTCTTGAGTCACTCCATGCCCTCCAGTCCTCCGTAAAGGTTATTCATCAGATTGTCCAAGAGACCCAGCTGACCTCCAAGTCCCCCACCAGTTTTTCCTTCTTCAAGTCTGTTGAAACCTATGGGTCAATCAGGTAGCCAAGGGACACTGAAACCAATTGAAAAAGGACCCTACATGGTGATTCTCTACTCCTACAGCTATGAAGATGGATGGCATTATACCGTGAATCAACTACACCCAGGCCAAGAAAGTGGAAGTTATCGATGACAGTGCTAAATGGACTATCTTGCAGACTATGGACCCATTATGGTTTCATCAGGCCCAAGCCCTTCCACTCCTTGTTTCTCTATGTCCTCCTGAGTCTTATGTTTGGTATGAATACAAGGTCATGGTTCAACCCCTACTGACCTCAGGGAAGCTGAGGAATCCCCATCCCTATTGTCCACTCTTGACAAGGCCCATCACTTAGTTAATCATTCCCAGCCAGAAATCATCCAGGATTGCTGGCCATGCTTAAATACTCAGCACCCATATTTCATAGGGATAGGAACCAAACAGACTGTCAGCCAACTGACTAACAAAACTCATCATGACTAGGGGCAGCCCAAATTAATGTTAGAGGACTTACAGGGAACTAAAACTTGTCTGATATCTAAAATGTTTATCCTGGGCACTTCCCTTTATTCTGATGCCTGCTGTTCTGCCTTATGGGTTAACTCATCTAGACACTAGCAATATTACTGGGTTTGGGGGACTACTTGGTGAGCACATACTAATAGTTTGACTAAATGTGCTTCTTCTGTTGCTTCCCAAAATGAGAAACCCCTTCTATTTGACTTAGTACACATTCTGCACCAAGTATACCAATATAATGAGAAAGAAGGAAAAACACATTTTAATATGAACTCTGGACTGGAAAGAAAAGAAGAAGAAGAAGAAGAAGAAGAAGAAGAAGAAGAAGAAGAAGAAGAAGAAGAAGAAGAAGAAGAAGAAGAAGAAGAAGAAGAAGCTGTTCCTGTCTGCAGGGTTGTAGGCCTAAGTTTGACCTACTACAGGGCTCTGTAGAACCCGGGGAGTTTGACCGTTCTTCCATACTGCCACTGGGGTGGGTGCTGGGCTGTAGGGAAGCACCCAGGCACTGACGCAGAGATGGGGAAGTGTAGTCTGAGAAATGGGAAAGCCAGAACTGGTTTGGGGTTCCCCAGGCCTGCAACAAGACTGGGACAATGGGGTTCTCAGACTCTTGGACATCCAGGGACTATTGGAAGTCCCAGAAGAGCAGAGAAAGGAGTCCATGGCCCACTGGCTGGGGACAGCATCTAGCCTGGGACCAGGAGGGAAAGCGGAGCTCTGGTTTTTCCCATCCTGGAGTGATTGTCCTTAGCTTGGTGGATGCAGGCTTAGTGGCAGTTGTGGCTGGGAGATCAAAGAGGCCTTCCACAGGAGATTAGGCTGCAACTCTGTAGGTGAAGGCCTTCTTCATGGCTCCCCCCATGTCTGATCTTGATGAAAAGAGTCAGTCCATGGTTCTGAGGTGTTTATTGCCATGACAGAAAATGGATGCAAAACCATACCCCACTTCTCAGGGTGGGCCTGAGATTAAATATCTTTTGCAGGGAGGAGTGTCTGGGCAGGAAAGCTTATTGGCTAAGCCCACCAGGCCTCTAGGTACCTCATTAGCATGGAGAACTCTTGTTTTGAGCCTACATGATCATAGGACATGTTTCTTCTATGTGAGAAGCATGGCATGTGTTCCAAGTCAAGAGTCTGGCAGGGAGCTACGAGTCACCTAAGCCTCAGGTGTGTGCCCACTGAATCTCCCGGTCTCACCTGCTCTACCTTAACCAAACTTCCTGGCATGGTTTTGTGTCCCACACCTGTCCTCATACCATTTATCGTCAGAGCTAGCTCAATAGCCACAGACACATCAGCCCCTATCATGGAGATAAGTGTTTTCTAAAGCTAACAAGACAGGTTGATCAAGACCTAGAGGTATTAAAAGTTTCAACTTCTGAATTGAAATAACAGACTCCCTTACCGAAATGGTCCTATAAAACTGGAAAGATTTAGATTGACTTTTCATGAGATAAGGGGGACTTATGTGTGGCTTTGGTTGTTTTTTATGGTAATTATTCAACAGTAATTAGAGAAGATCATGATTGGGGGAAACCTCAAAAACGACAGAGACAAAGACATAAATAAGATAATTGCTACCGGCCCAGTCTCTGTTCACTTAGTCTCTTAGTCATCCTGGCTAATTACTCTGCTATCAGCCCTGACTGGACCTTTACTTCTCATTCTGAGTCGATTAACGGCAGGGCCCTGCACCTCAAACCACATGGCCAATTACGGATCAGCTCAGTAAAAGTAATTGTCCTTAGAACCAACTGCAACTCTTGAAAGCAGGAGGAGTACACAGTTTGACCCACTCACAAAGACCAGTGGGGCATGTTATAGGCTCCCAGACCTTAGCACAACTGACTCCATGATGGGAGAGCCATTCAGGCTGTAAAACTCAGCAGGGAGACAGCACCACCACCAAAATGGAAACAAAGACTTAGTCTATCAAAGTCCACATCTCTGGGAAAGTTTCTAAATGTACTAACCTTGCTCTTTGGTGTCTGTTTTGCTTCTGGCTAGCTGTTGGTGCTCACTGAAGTATGTCAACCCATGTTTTTTGGGTTTTCTGTTGTTGTTGCTTGTTTGTTGGTTGGTTGCTTAAAAGTTCACCCTGAGAAAGACTGGGGCCTACCCTGGCATCCCAAACATCCAGTAAAGTTAGTTGCCAGCTCGCTAAGAGAGACCTTCTATTGGTAAAAAAATCCATGTCTAAGTAGTTTTCTCTGATGGAGATACCCTGCAACAGATAACATAAAAAAAATCATATGAAATAACCTTAATATAAAACTGTTAAATGTAGGGAGTCGTATTGGATTTGGGCCTGGCCGCTTTGTGACTATGGCTCAAAGTGGCTACGTGACCCTTGGCTGCATGGCCACAGATGTTCAACCTTGAAATGACTACCATAAAGCCTTGAGATTGTTGGACAAAAGCCTCTCCCGTGAATTTACGGCACAGAAAGATAACTTTCACAGGATGTTTCAGTCTGAGCAAACACCAGACATCTCTGGTGTCTCCATCGCATGACCTCTTCACCTTCTGCTATCGCTGCTGGAATGCCCTCCTCCCTCCATCCTTTGTGTTTCACAAAGGACGCTCCCCCTACCTGAAAGCCTTAAAAGCTGTAATAGGTGTAATGTTCATCCCAATAGACGAGACCTTGACAACAGAACTTTTGCTTGGTCTCTTTCTTCTCTTCACCCCCATTGATACACAGGTAGAAGGCCTCTTCGGGACCCTGAATAACTGGACCCGCTGGACGGGTCAGTTAAATGTGAGGACAGATTAATGCTGGACTACATTGTTAAGTGTCTTCTTTCACTGTGTAGATTATAGGAGATATGATTTTAAAAACAACTATATTCAAAACCTTGGTCGTGAGAAACCTTTTATGTATAATTATGTGTATCTTGTTCATGCATACATGACTGTACAGGTCCAGGTAAAATTTTAACTCGTCGATCCTTGTGGCAATTCTCTTTCTGCACCATGGTCCCCATTATTTGAGGATATAAACTCGGTTTAAGAGATGATTACTCCTAATCCAAGATGAAATTTTTCCTACTGAATAAATAGCCTCCTTTGAGATCCTGAGCTCTTTATTCCAAGTCCTGAGAAAGTAATTTTGCTCTGTGCTTTTAGATGTGCTTTATATAAATATAAGCATTTTAAAGTTTTCTTAAACCACGACTGCCTCTTTGAAAACATATTCACACGTAGACAAACAGGCTTCTCAAGGTCTAAGGCAAGCCTGTGTTAGTTGCAACTCTAAACGTTTTTTAATGATTATTTACCTGCCTCAAGGTTTGCAATATGTTAAAAGAGAAGTTTTTAAAGGTACTATATTGTTATCTAATCTCTTCTCTAACATATTGTAGGAGGAACAGAAAGGCCCTGCTGCCAGGAAGATGGCCACTTCCACATAAACATCAGAAAACAGCGAGTGGGGCGACGCAGCTGTGGGAACTTCTGCATGGGCGCCAAAATGAAGTCTGCCTGAGAGCCTAGAGATTGGTGACACAGACAATGACAGCCAATCAGAAACTGCCACTTGGAAGACAGGCTTTCTTGGGACCAATAGGACACGGGTGGAGGGTATAAAGGGCTCTCCCTGAGACTCAATAAAGGAGCTTTCTGCCTCATTATCACCTGCTCCTGGAGCCTGAGCCATTGATTCTGCACCTTCTCACCCACTGCTTTCAAGGGGGTCACCGAGCAGGATGGAAGCCTGAGGCAAAATGTGTCTTTTCCATTTATTTTTCCAAAATAAATCTGGTGATATTCCAATATAATAAAACAGATCAAATCAGACTCACAGACAAGAGCCGTGGTACTTTATCTAGTAAAGATCAGCCATTCCCAGAGTTCCATCTGGTCACTCTACATAAGTTGTAACTGTGAGATCAAAGTAGACAAAAGAAACTAAAATTAAAAGATCACGGATTATTATAAATACTCGACATGCAAATGAGAGTTCATAAGTACGGATAAATGTAAACATAGGGGGAAATGTATCATTAATATAACTTTTCTTTCTTTTTTGCCATAAAATATGGATATTTTATTCCAGCTCTAAAAAAAAGTCAAGTAAAAAACATATTGTTCTAGCCCCTGAAAGACCCCCAGAGTGGGGAGACCCTCACTCAAGTCTCAGAATGACACAACCCCCCAAGAACTCACACAAGACTGACCTTGCTGTAATCACATGGGGTTTATCGATAGGAACCAGTGCACTGGGGTCAAGACTCGTATCTCACACAGGGACAGTGGAGTTCGACCCAGAGAGGCTGGGAAAAGAGGTATTTAAAGGAAGAAACCACAACCCAAGGGGGCAGGGATGGCGTTATTGGAAAGTGTGGAGAATACCAGTGAAAAATAACAAGGAGAATCTTCCTGTTTCTCAAGATTGTTTAACTTTATGGTCTGTTAGTTCCTGAGAGAAGCTTCTTGCTTCTCAAGATTGTTCTCTAAGATTTTAATCTGACTTCATGGTCAGCTAGTTCCTGGGAGAAAGCTGTTGAACCGACCGATGTAATTACCTTTTCTATAGCCCTAGGAGAGGCTTCCTGGAACATACAGTTCTGGGGCCTAACCTGTTTCTTTCTTCTGCTCTAAACTTTGTGTAGTGGGGGCAACCTTAAAACTTTTACCTTTCACCCCCATTCTAAGTTAACTGGCAATAATTGGGAAAACTGAAGCAGATACATACATACAAACATACATACATACATACATACATACATTTATATATGCATGTTTTTAGAATTCAGTCTTACTGACATTTATATCTTCACTTCATTTTGCTTTCTAGTAAATTCTATTACAAGTCATAAAATGTACTCCTAGTATTTCTACTACTTCAGTTCCCTCACTGATCACTTAATATTATTTGTGTCGTATTCATTAATTTACGTTTTTACCACTTGCCTCATGTTTACCAAACTGTTTATCTGAAAATGGCATGGAAAAATTTCAAGTCACAGTCTGTCAGTTACCCGTTCATTATGTGATTTTTTTTTCCACCATTGTTTGCAACGTGGTGCATCTTGCAGTTCTCTATGTAGCTTCAAGTTCAGCTTCTGGTGCTGTACACATCTTTATCGTCTAGATGAGACTGCCCATGGTCCATGAGCTTGGGGTCAGGTATACACTGTGTATTACCTGAGGTGGGTTCTGAGGTGGGTTCTTTGTTGCAGAGGCAAGTTCTTTTGGCAAAGACACCGAATGCTTCAGGTCAGGCGTTTTGGCATGGATTTCATCTGGCCCTTCCTTCCTTGGTTTCTTCCTTTGGTTCAGGGAGTAACTCTTTTTCACTGCTTTGTGTCCACATCGACTTAATGGCTTGAAAAACTTGCTGGCTTGTAGCATATGCCCTTTTCCCCAGTTATCTTTGCAGTTATTACTGACTGAGCAGGGTAGCAAACAGTTGCTCTCAATGTGGCCAGTCCTAGTGGATAAGCAATCTTCTTCTTTTTTTTTTTTTAAGATTTATTCATTTATTATACATAAGTATACTTTAGCTGTCTTCAGACACACCAGAAGAGGGCATCAGATCCCATTACAGATGGTTGTGAGCCACCATGTGGTTCCTGGGAATTGAACTCAGGACCTCTGGAAGAGCAGTCGGGTGCTCTTAACCGCTGAGCCATCTCTCCAGCCCGATGAGCAATCTTCTTAAACCTGGAACCTTTTCTCTCTGAAACCAAACCTGCCAGTCCTGAAGCTGTAATCACTCCCATTTGGGGAAGAAAATCTTGAGGAGGATTCTTCAGATAGACGCATGCATCTTTTCCAAATTGTACTGTATCCACGACCCCGTTTTTCATAAAGAGATAAACGCCCTTGCACCAACCAGTTTAATAAGCAGTTGTAGTAATGGATGGGAGTAAATCCCCTTTGTAAATAAATAACCAGGCTGTTCTTCAACATATTTAGAATGGAGAGGTGGCACGGTATATATGGGGAGCTGTTCTGGTCTCACTAGCTGCTTTTTGGGTTCCTCTTCTTTGGCTAGTTCCCCTTTAAATATCTGATATATCTGCATATATCAGACCTGCAGGCATGGTTGTCAACTTTCCCACCCTAAAGGCCGCCATACCTATGACCCTCTCGGTTCAAGTTTTCCAACGGGGCATAACTTTTCTTACTATAAAGAAAATGCATACTTTCTTCATCTGTTAACCTTAACCCATTGGGCCAAACTCCCTTAATTATTTTATTTAAGTATACTATTGTGTGTCACACGCAAATGCTACATCAGATATAAAGAAACGAGTCAGCTCCAGATCGTGATGGCTTAGAGTTTCATAAGATCCTGCTTCAGTGGCTTTACCTCTCTCCTGAAGACTGTTGCCGTACCTACGACTCAGCCCCATCTACATCAGATCCCTGGAATGATCCTCCCTGACTATGCATGACACTAGACTATCATATTTAATAAATAATATGTGGTACCCTACTCACACAAAATGTGAGCAAGAACTCCCGTGACAAGCTGTATCTAAAAAGGTTGATGAGTTAACCATTCACTGTGGGGAGTTGGAATGTTGCAAGTCCAGAACTTAATTACAATTTGCCTTGGGCTCTGTTTGATACAGGGCAGAGCCATTCATTGCCTACTTCTATGTTGCACCTAACATCCTGTGACCTGCATATAAGAACCTTTTAAAATGTATTAACTTAGTAGAACCCAAATGTCTATCGGTGTAAGAGCTAAGAATGCTATCAGCACCCAACACATCTCTGTGATCTTTCCACCAATGTATCTGAAAAATGCCTTGGCTTATGACTGTATTTGTCCTGATACTATAGAAACTTCATGAAACAACTTGCACGTTGGAACACGGAATATGGTGGTAATCTAAATCTGTGTTCCTGGGCCACAAGCACTTACATTTGACTCCAGAGACATTATCCTTTTTGTGCCCTTTGATGTCAGAGTTGTGCTTTATGCCTAAGAAATCAACCCTTTTTTAACTAATTAATGTTTCTTTATTATAATGTCACTATATTAATATTTACTTTATATCTCAATCACAGTTTCCCCTCCTTCCTCTCCTCCCCACTCCTTTCCCCCACTACCCCTCTCTCCCCACATCCACTCCTCCTCCCTTTCTCTGAGAAAAAGGAAGGCCTCCCATGGATATCAGCCCACCTTGGCAAGTCGGACTGCAGTAAGACTAGGCATATCATGTCCTACTGAGGCTAAACGAGGTGGCCCAGTGAGGTGAGAGTGCCCCAAAGGCAGGCAACAGAGTCTGTGACAGCCTCTGCTCCCACTGTTATGGGTCCCACATGAAGACCATGCTGCACAACTGTTACATATATGCAGAGGAACTGTATCAATCCCATGCATGCTCTCTGGTTGGCAGTTTAGTCTCTCTGAGCCCCTTTGGGTTCAGCTTAGTTGATTCTGTGGGTTTTCTTGTGGTGTCCTTGAACCCTTTAACTCCTACGATCCTTCCTCCCTATCTTCTGCAGGATTCCCCAAGATCTACCTAATGTTTGGCTGTGGGTCTCTGCATCTATTTCCATCAGTTACTGGGAGAAACCTCTCCAATGATAGTTATACTAGGCTCCAGTCTACGAATAGAGCAGAATATCATTAGCATTGTCAGAGTGGGCTCCCTCTCATGGCCTGGGTCTCAAGCTGCCCCAGTCATAAGTTAGCCACTCCTTCAGTTTCTGCTCGATCTTTACCCATATAGTAGACAGGACAAATAGTAAGCCAAAGCTTTTGTGGCTGGGTTGAAACCAATCCCTCCATTGGAAGTCTTGCCTGGCTGCAGGAGATAGCCAGTTTAGGCTCCATATCCCCATTGTTAGGAGTCTTATCTAGGACCACTCTCATAGATTCCTTTAAGTTCCTATTGACTTATGTTTCTAGCTTGTCTCAGAGATGCCTCCCTCCCCAACACCCCCCCACCGTAAATCCAGTTGTCTCTTCCTCATCCTCCACCAACCTATCCTCTCCCTCCTTTTCCCATTCCCACCCTACCTCCACCCATTCCCCTCTCCCCACCTATTTCTTTTCCCCTTCTTAGTGAGATTCACACATCTGATCTAGGCTCCCAGTCTTCCCTCTCACAGAACAGCAGGGGCTGTTTTAGTAACCAGCCTGCCTGGCAGAAATAAGAATATTCCAGACACACCTTGTCTTCTCCACTTTGGTTCTCAGACTATTAAAACACTAGATACCCTCCTCCCCTCAAGGTAGAATTTTCCGGGGAATCTCCTACTTGGGAGAAAAGTCTGAGGTCCTGGGATGCAGGCAGGAGAGGAATTCTGAAGCCATGGGAAGGGCTTGTCTCCCTGATAAAACCTCCCACCTTGTCAGGTGACCTTGCAGGAGAGACTGGAGCTGAGAACATGTGCATGTCCGCCCCAAGCATGCTCTCTGATTGGCAGTTCACTCTCTGAGCCTTTGAATGTCGTTCTCCAAGTCTTTGTTTACACAGGACCTGGAAAGCTTTAGCAAATGCTCCTGAGACTGCATCCAAGTCTGCAGTAGCAGCAGCAGAGACTGCAAGCCCAGGACTTGGGCGTTTGAGGATGCCCTATCTCTGAAAGAAAACAGGAGAGAGAAAGAGAGAGGAGAGGGAAAGGGATATCAAAGAAAAAAAGTAGCCCGGTCATTGTACCCAGAAGCCTGGCTTTGACACTCTGTATTAAATATGTTAGACAAACTTTGTAATCTCTCTGTGTCTCAGTTTACATGTATGTAAAATGTCAGGTGCATCTAATCTATGCAACCCCTTTGAGGATACAAAAGACAAAGTGCACGGAACCGAGTGCAGGTATATGCTTTGTTCCGTGGTGGTTTTTTCAAACATATTTGACAAGTGCTTGCCATGCTTTTCTGTGCAATGCCTCCTTCTCATCATTTATCTTTTACACTTTTGATAAACATCAAGACCCCCAAAATTATTTATCAACCTTTCTAAAGTGCTTTCTTTTACCAGCTCCTCAAAACCAGCCCTAAAAACTGCCTTACCTCAAGATCGTGGGATTTTTTATGTACATCTATTAGTGTACTTACAACATTGTGTTATAATTAATGAAGGTAGTGTGTGTGTGTGTGTGTGTGTGTGTGTGTGAGAGAGTGTGTGTGTGTGTGTGTGTGTGTCTTATGTGAACTGTGAGATCCTGAAAGTGCTTTACTTCTTACTGCCCTAGTAGTCAGTATAGTGGTTGGAACACAAAGAATAAGTAAAGGAACAAATGTGTGGATGTATGAATGGATGAATAAGATATATAGGTAGATGGGTGCATGAATGAATAGGGAAGGATGGATAGATGTGTGGATGTATGCACATGTATAGGTGTGTATGCATAGTAATGTTATTATATTATTCAAATGTTGATTTCTGCACCACCATATCTGGTTAGAATCCTTATTTTGAGAGTCTCCTATTTCAATGTTGTATAAACATTGCTCCCCGGTTATTCCCTGATTAGTCAATAAAAGGCTAATCAGCCAATGATTGACCAGGGGAGAAAATAGGGTTTGACTTCTTCCCAGCAAGGAGAGGGGGAAGGGTGGAGAGGAAGTGGAGATTGGGCCCAGAGGTTAGGGAAGAAAACAGCTGAGAGCAGAGAAAAATCTTAAAATGCAAGTATCTTTGGGAGGTAGCCAGATTGCATTATAGGATTAAAATAGATTAATGCTGTTCAATTGTGCTTTAAAGCTGTTAAATAAATAAAATAGTCCAGTTTTAATTATTCAATTAAGAGAAACTTCAGCATTTATAAAATAGCCACTGTGAATGGATTTTTGTTGGGGGTTGGTTCTAATACTTTGTCTTAATTCGGCTCCTAAAAATCACATGGGAGTCTGCATGTCTAGACACTGAGGGTCCCTGTTCCTAATTGGGACAATTAATTAATTGTTGTTTTAATTAATCAACAAAGAGCCAAAGGCCAATGGCTGCATAGGGTGAAAGTGACGGGACTTTTTGGATTCCGGGCAAAAGGAGAGAAGGAACAGGATGGCCATGATGCAGAAGCACAGAGATCAGATTTAAGAGCTACAGGAGAGAAATCATCCAGCAGTGTAAGTGAGAGGGCTTTCCAGAAGGAAACAGGACAGCAAAGACAAAATATAGATTTAGATAGTGTTAGCTCAGGAATACCAGAGTGGAGTGTGTGCTAGCTAGCCGCTGGAGGTTTGGAAGTGCCCAACCATTGAGCTAGTCAGGGCCTATCAAAATATAAAAGTTGCATGTGGGTTTCTTTTATTGTGAATCCAGAGAACTCTGGCAGGCTGCAAGAAGTGCGGTCACCCACCAGGAGCTCAGTGCGACTTAACTATTCGCCACTACAGATTTTAATAAACTCTATTAATTTTTAATATGACCTGGCAAGTCCCCCAATAGCCACAGGAGAGTCCTGTGGATTATTTAATCAGCTAGACTGTCCATTCCCAGCTGTGCTCCCCACAAACTCTTGCCTGGGTGGGGTGGGGGGATTTCACTAGAGCACATGCTTCTGGTCTATCATGTCTAATAAAGACATGTTGTCTTTTTTGTCTTCTTCCTCCATCACTCTCTTACCTCTCCTTCTGTCATGGGCCCTACCTCAACCCCCAGACCTATAACTAAGACTCCGCTGACCTCTATTCTCCCCAGTAATTGGTTGTAGACTCCTTTATTTAACTAACAGTTTTAAATTGGGGAGCAAAGTTTACTTAGCATCGCTTTGGTGTATGTGAAGATCTGCTCATGGGAGCAACCAGATCTTGGGGTCCAGTATTTAGCACTTGAAGACATAGCAGCACCTGACCAACCCCCACCAAGATACTAAATGAAAGCAGCTACCTGGATGGACTTTCTGCTGGAGAATGGAGAGAAAATATATCTAGAGCCCAGGGACCGTCCACCTTTCTTAAGCCTCTAGCATAGTGAAGAAAATCTCTCTTGCTTTTTCAGCACTCTGTTTGCTGGTCCCTCTTTCTTTCTGCCTTCTAACCAATAGACCTCTGGGCCAGAAGAATGTAGGATGTATACTGCTGAAAGATGCTGAGCATTTGATCTGACAAGCAGGTTTCCATGGCAACAGTCCCCTGACTTCCTGCCTGGTCACAGCACGGGGAGACAGCATGGAGACACTCAGTGACAGTCTATAGGACAATTTATGCCTTGCCCCTCGCCTCCTCATTGTTTGCTCTTAGACGCTGTAAAGCCTGCTTTTCTGGAAACATTTTTTTTTCTATGGTTTTTTTCCTTTTTGTTTTTTAAATTTGTGGTGGGGGGAGAGGGTGGGAAATGAACAGAGAAAGCCTAATTCGCTTTGCAAATGCTCTGTAAATCAGTCTCCGGCTCCTACTTCACTGGCAGGTTTGAGCAGGAAGTGAGATTAGTAAGAGGAAGTTCACTGCTTAGCAGCTTGTGTGAGGAAAGACTAAGGTACAGCATCAGAGAAGTGTTAAGAGTCCTTGGCTGGAGAACTGGGCCCCGAGGACTTGTCCTGAGAGGTTGGTGGTCTGGGTGTGTTGTTTACTGGGACTTTACCATGGGTACTGCATTTCCTGTAAGATAGCTGTGGAAAAAAGCCAAAGTCTGGTGACACATTCTGCGAACTCTAAACCTGAAGAATTTTCTTTTTCTCCATGAACCCTGGTTTGGTTTGGTTTGTTTGATTGATTGTTTGTTTGTTTGTTTGTTTTAAATCAATGGACTGGGCTGGAGAGATGGCTCAGTGGTTAAGAGCACTGACTGCTCTTCCAAAGGTTCTGAGTTCAAATCCCAGCAACCACATGGTGGCTCACAACCATCTGTAATAAGATCTGATGCCCTCTTCTGGTGTATCTGAAGACAGCTACAGTGTACTCATATGCATAAAATAAATAAATAAATCTTTAAATCAATGGACTATGGGTGACATATGGCTTTTGGTCACACATATTCCAAATGTAATTTTTCTCAGCCAGCACATCTTATCACAGTATTTTTCCAATAGAGAGTTTTGAAGCTCTGATCTTATTAGAAATTATCTTGTATCTAGTTGGGTAACTTGGAAGGAGGCAGGAATGATTTAAGTGTACTTGGCACATTGAAGAATTTCAACAGTGGCATTTTCCCACTAATTTCCTACTGCCCATACCAGGTTATATTCTCTACAAAACAATGTAACCATTCCTTTCCTTTTGGTTTGTCTGTTTGTGCATGTGTGTGTGTGTGCAACTGTGTGTGCATAGGTGCAAGTGTGTAGACATGCATAAAGAGACTAGAAGATAATCTTGGAGTGCTTTGGAGAGGGGGAAGGGATGGGGGAGGGAGGGTGAGGAAAAGTTAGGGAGAGGGAGAGAGAGAAAGAGCGAGCCTCTCTTACTGGCTTGGAGCCTGCCAAGTAAGCTAGGGTAACTGGTCAATAAGTAGCAAGAACCGTAACGCTGTCTCTGCCTCCTCTTGTAGGACCCGATCAGTCCTATGTCCTGGAGGTCCCACTCACAAAAACACGGAGATGGAGATCGATGCAACAAGCAAGAGGTTTAATGATCCAGTACACTGGGGTGACCCTGTAATCGGGACAGAGGCGACCCCGAAGAACCAAGGCCCACATTCTTTTTACTGTTTCAGGGTATAGGCTTTAGGTTACAGCATGAGTTGGTTATTTCTCATTGGTGGGGCCTATTACCTTTTGAATTCATTGGTGGCCGCCTACTGTCCTTTGAATTCATTGGAGGCCCTTGGTGGGGAAATATCTTTGGCATGCAGAGGGTGTGGTGAAGGACCCCTGCTAAGGGTGGCTAGCTCATTTCCTGGAACAGGGTGTTATCCTAAATTACACCAGGTGTTTGCCTAAGGCAGCCTTTGTCCTTAAGTTAGAATCTTACACCCTGTGTTGGGATTACAAGAGTATGAAACTACACCCACTTTTAAAAGTCAAACAAAAACAGCTCTGAGAGTCCAACTCAGGTCCTCATATTTGCAAGGCAATCTGTTTAGAAATTATCTCCTCACCCCTCTTCTGTTTTGTTTTTAATTTTTTTTTATCTAAAACTCTAGCCTCTTTGTTTCTATGATCTCTCCTTCTCAGCCATCCTAACTTCCCCTCTTGTGTGATAGTTCAAAACTAGGAGCTGTACGGCCTGAAGTGACAGAACAAGTAGGAGGTAGTGTTATTAAATAATATTTAATAATTCCCATTCTCAGGGTTCCTTCCCACCTTTGACGATCTATGTTCCCGACGAAAGACACACACACACACACACACACACACACACACACACACACACAGCCTTTGTAATTTAATATGCCTCATGTAGCACAACAGCTGGGCAACTGCCTAGCCTTCGTGCTGTTAGAATCTGCCTCCTCTACATAACCCCATTATTCCTTTCTGTGTTTCATCTGGCCATTCTTAACTCCAATTAGTCAGGCCTCTGGACCACATTCTTTTGGCCCAGAGCCCAGGGTGCTTGCTTCTCTCTGTCTCTGTCTCTGTCTCTCACTGTCTCCCCCCCCCCAACCTCACCCCCGTGGCTTTGTCTCTCTTCTGCATACTCTTCTCTCTCTCTCTCTCTCTCTCTCTCTCTCTCTCTCTCTCTCTCTCTCTCTCTCTCTCTCTCTCTCTCTCTCTCTCTCTTCATACTCTCTCTGCATACTCTTTCTCTTTCCTCCTCCTTCCTCGTGGCCCAAAGCCCAGGAAGCCTAAACCCTGTCTACGTCTCTTCTCCCCAGCTATTGACTGCTGGCATCTTTATTTACCAATCAGAATTAACTGGGGGCAAGGTCCCTCAGTGTCTTACAGGCAGACTTTCTCATGCAACCTGCTTGTTTCTCTATCTTAAAGAATTCAAAATGTGCCCAGCCTTCCACACTCAGTGCTCGTGGAGTGGGTTTCAGGAGACTCCAGGGACCTGGCTGTACCTATGTGGTTTTTCAAGTGACACACACTCACTGACGTTCTTCCACCTCGTTGGGTCCCTAGGCTCTCTAAGCTCTTTCCCAAAGCCCCCAGAATTGCGGTGGAGTTCCTGAGAGGTTATTGTGGCTTGTGGCCAGCAGGGGGCAGTAGCATTTAGTGACTTCCCAGGTTTAGATTTCTAGGTGGCAGAATTGAGAAAAACAAGCAGAGGAAGCCCATGCAATTTCAGAGCTTAATGTGAGCATTACACTTCCCTAGCCTTATTCCCTAATTGGAATAATAATCACATTCTGGTAATAAATAAATCTCGCTGTTAATATTGATTACTACAATATTAACAAGTTACCAGTATTAACCAGTAGAAATGATATGTAGGGTTGCTTTTCTTTTGAGTCAATATCTTACTGTGTAGCCCTGGCTAGCCTCGAACGTGCTATGTAAAGCAGGCTGGACTCAAATTCACAGCGATCACCCACCCCCATTTTCTAAGACCTGGCAATGTCATGCATTACCAAGTTTAGATAATATGTACCCTTAAAAGACTTTGTCCCCAATCAAGACATTCGTTTTCTGACACAGCCAACATTTGCTGATGAGTGGAATTAGCCAATAAAGCTAGTCAGAGAGAGAGATGTCATTGTCTTTTGTATCCATTACCTGAAGCAGCTCTAATGGGTACAGCATGACTCATGGACCTCATGTCCAGGCAGTCTTTGGGCCCATTTCTGCCTCAAACCTGGTGACTCCCATGATAAGTGACTATAAAATCTCCTGCTTAGTTGTACTTTAACCCCAAGCAGTTACGATAACAAGACATTCAATGCAGAGTGGAAGGACCTTCCTGATAAAGTCTTTTTGCCTAAACTACAGTGAAGTAGCAAATTCAGGGGGGAAGAGCCTGGGTTCCCAGTTTCTGTTGCTTTGTTGTGCGATCTTGGCTCCTTCTGACACTTCTTTATCTGGACAATTGGCTTCTACATTTATGTTCTTTTATCCTTCATTTCTTACCACTGCCATACACATAACATAAGACCTGGAAGGGTCCCCGATGCAAAACTTAACATCACCATGTGTCAGAAGCTGTAGTAGAATGGTGTTAATCCTATTCAAATTGTCAAGAAAGATGAATGAACAACAATATGTTCATTGCGTTGACCTTTGAGTTTATACAAATGTAGTAACCCCATACCTTCTCCTGTCCCAGAGTTTTGTGTTAGTGGGGATTCCAGTGCAGTGTTGCAATACTACGAATGCGACGCCAGGGGGCAGAGGTGAGCCTTGAGTGACATCTCAGTGGGAAGTGACCTGTAGTTAGACAAAGACAAAAGCATGGAGATACAGCAGCAAGGTCTAAGCAGTGTAAGCAGGCAGCAGTACATGCTGTCGATGCAATTCTTGAACATTTACAAAGAAAACCGAAGAGCAGTTAGGCGCTCTGGTACACAAAATGTGTGTTCAAAGTTCCGGCATTGACAATTGCTTTGTGAAACGGACTCCCCTAGTTGCTTTATTGCTCTGTTACTCACCGATACAGCAGGAGCGCAGGCAAGATTCTGGCAGATGGCCACAGTTTTAACCTCTGCGATTTTTGTAACTGAATTGGTCCTAAGAAACCAAGATGAAGTTGCAGGGTGGTTAGAAGTCCTAAGAGCATCAGCTAAGGCTTCCTGGGTCTGACGGAGATGGACAGCATCTGGCAGAACACAGTTGGTCAGAGTGAATACAGGTAATGGGTCAAAACATTTCTCCAGAGACGAAAACCATCAGGATTAGGACACAGGAAGCCTAAATGTACGGACTGGACCGACAGATGCTAAGAGATGAGACAGGGGACTCAGAATGTGCCGTCAAACTCTTTTATGTAAGATGTCTGAGAGCTTGCCTGCCCTCTGTGTGCTTCTTCCCTCTGTGTGCCTCTCCCACCACTTCCACAACCGTATGTTCAGTTGTATGGAACAGCCTACATGCATTCAACATCCACGGGACTAACCCTTTAAATCTGCATGTCTTTCCAAATCTAGGTTCTTCGGTCCCACTGAGACAAAACACAAAAAAAAACAAAAAAAAACCTTCACCCCCCAGATTATAGCAGGTTACAATGGTGAGGACTAAGTACGGTTAATATTTCCATCCCACATTCTTAGTACTATTTGTTCCCTAACTAAGACAAGGAGAGCTGATTCCATCATGTGTCCCTCAGACTAGAAATGATTCTTGATGTACAGCCACCAAAACTAGATAAGATTGATGAAGCTAAAAAATGCATGCTGAAAGGGACCAGATACAGATCTCTCCTGAGAGACACATCCAGAGCATGTCCAATACAGAAATCACCGAACTGAGAACAGGACCCCCTTGGGCAGAATTAGAGGAAGGATTGAAAGAGTTGAAGGAGCTTGCAATCCCATAAGAACGACAATGCCAACCAACCAGAGTTTCCAGGGACTAAACTTCTACCAAAAGTCTATACATGGACTGACCCAGGGCTCCAACTACATGTGTAGCAGAGAATAGCCTTGTTGGGGCACCAGTGGAAGGGAAAGCCCTTGGTCCTGCCAAAGTTGGACCCCCAGTACAAAGGAATATGGGGGTGGCAGTAAGGGGGATGTATGGGGGGAAATACCCATATGGGGGGGAGGGTAAAGGATGGGGGCTTATGGACAGGAAACCTGGAAAGGGAATAACATTGGAAATGTAAGTAAAGAAATATATCTAATAAAACATTTTTAAAAAAGAAATGATTCTTGCCTTGGAGACTGGTCCCTTTCTACCTTAAGAGCTAGCTTGTGTCCTTTCCCCAAATGAGTTCCTTCTCATTCCTGCAGAGAATCAGCAGAAAGGCCAAGGAGAAGGCCGGGTCAGAAACAAGAAAAAAAATCCTTTCCCGAACAGTGATATGTGGTCTATGGTCTTCATGCATGAAGCTCTTTAGCAGCAGGTGGCAAGAGGCATGGGAAGATTTGGGTTGAGAGTTGCATGGTCTATAATGAATTCCATATGACATCACAGGTCTAGAAGATGTCTATTGATGGACTATAAGCAAAAGATCAACTTAAGTTGTGCATTCTTCAGGGGCAGAATATGAAGCAGACCTATATGGATTGTGCTAAGAGTAAACCTCCCTAATTCTAAGATATTGAGAGACAAAGTCAAGGTGTGGAATAACGGAGTTCAAGATGCCATGGCCTCTACTAGAGTCACCGCATACAAAGACAGTGTGTTTAAGGTTTGTACCTCTCTCCTCCGTGGCCTCTGGGCCACATTTGAAGCCTCTGGCAAGCTGTGGCATCTGTCCTGACACTGCCATTTAAGGGAAGGCTTTGTATCTTTTGCTGATTCAGGCAGCAGTGGGGATTAATGACGTGTTGGGTGGAGTGTCCCAACCCACATTAAGCTGTTGCCAAGATAACTGTTGCATCAGCTTGCACTAAGATGGGACAGGCAGCTACAGAGGAGGAAGTCAGAGCACAGCCTTCCTGGACTCAGGAACCTGCTTTCAGAAAGGGAAGAAAAGTTCCCCTCTCTGCATAAAGCCTGCATTTAAAAATCTATGATTCTTTGATACTTTGACAAACACAGCTCCCAATACGAGGTGGTATCAGAAATTAGAACATACCACTGCCGTTGGGGGGAAGCTCTGATTGTCTGGACTACAGACTTGCAGATGTGAGAGGGGGCTTGTTGCTGGTGGCAAAGGCTGATGTGGTCTCAGATAACCAGATTGAGGCTTCTACTCAGACGGTCTAGACTCCTGTCATCAGCAGAGAAAGAATCTGGAAGGGAGACAAAATGAGGCATTGGGAAGAAGGTTTACAGGCCACTCAAGAGAACCATATCACTGTGGTATTCCATAGTTCAGCTTGTGATGGTGGGAGATTTTTGGGATTGTTCCCTGGATAGAATTATCTTTTTAATCTGTCCTTATAAGGGCTTTCTGGTATGTCATGGCATCAAATGCATGATGAGAACAGCAATTCTGCCAGACCAGCGATCTAGAAATGAGAGCATAGTGAAACCAAGGCCATTCACATTGGCCATGTGGGTTCCCGATGGTGTCAATGGTTTTTCATTGTGTGAATAGCCCCACAATGTCATAACACTGTTCTACAGTTGCATCGGCTCTGTGTGTCTGCATCTTTGGTCCCATTATGCTTCAAGTCTACCTCAGACTAGACTGAAGAAAAGATGGTTTCCCTCCCACAGAAATGTAAACTGTTGATAGTATACAGGGAGCAGCTGCGGCTGCAAAGACTGACTGACTGATGAAAACTTCAGTGATGTAGAGATATGGAAATGTCACAATCCTGGAGCCAAATTGTCTCAGGATAGCTTGAGCCCACTTAATAGATTTATTTCACACCTTGGTTTGAAATTAGTAATGTTTGTAATTAGTGGGTAAATCTTTTGGACATATGAAAAGACTCAGAGATTTTAACATCTCAAAAGCTACAAATGTCATAGGTAAAACCTGAGGCTTATAGCAAAGATTTCCCTACTTTGCTGGGGTCGTCCCACCTGAGGTTTCTATCAATGTACTTGAAAGGTGCTTTGATTTCTTATTTTGTTTGTTCTGTCACTATTTTCTAGAACATTTCATGAAATTGCTGCCATGCTGGGTCATGGAGTTTGTGTCCCCAGACCATGGTCATTCATCTTCAGCCCCAGAATAAACTATCTCTTATCCCCCTGGAAAAGAAAGCTGTGTTTCTTGCATCGACAGAGACATGATTCTTGGCCTGAATCCCACCCAGGAATTTCTGAGCTAAATGCCACTCCACCAAAATAAGAAGCATCCGTTACGAGTGCTAAAATGTGACATTTACAGCAAGGCACAAAGAGAGAGAACAAAGAATATTATTTCTGTGCCTTAATCACAACCAGCTGCCAGGCTGCCATAGTCATCAATGGGCTCCATTGGGCCCTGGGGGGTTTTCACATTGGCCGTTCTAAATGAGACATATCCTCTGGGCTGTAAACTGGAGTTTCCTGGTAGGCGGTGGATGATGCAGCTGAGCTCATCGCAGGAAATCCCAGTGCTCTGAGGATCCCTTTGCCTTTGCTATGGACTCTTGATTTCTATCTTCTCTCAGAATAAGAAACCTTTATTCAAAGTTCAAAGCTGTGAGAAGCCCACACGGCTCATTCTGTGATGCGTTCTGGACGAGTTCCATCTAACACAGGGCTTCTCAACTCAACTGTGTGTGTTATAGTCTTGTGTAAGGTCTTAAATCATGGATGCTGAGGCCCTACTTCAAACCCGTTCACTGTCGTCTTGTACTCTCCACTGAACTTTATATCAAGGCTGACTGACTGACTAGAACTTCACTGACTATGGGGAAGCAGGCATGTCACAGGTATTAGCCACTCACTGTCTGACCAAAGATCCTTGTGTCATGAACCCTTTGGGATATAGTAAGGTAGCAGACCACCAACTTTCATCAAAAGCTAATAATGCCATCATACGGTACCTGAGACTCATAACAGAGGTTTTCCTACTTTGCTATATATAATCAGCCTACCTGATATTTCTCCCAATGCGTCTGGAAAGTGTTGAGGTAACCTGTTTTTGTTTTTGTTTTTTTTTTTAACTTTCTATAAAGATATGTCTCTATATTTTCAATTGTTAATTCTGTACTGGTAGAGAGCTAAATGCTGACAAGATTAGAGTATTGTCATTTCCATGGCCTGTCACTGGTCTTACATTTGTAAATACATGTCCTCCCACACCTGTTCAGATACTTGAAAGTCAGACAGCTCTCTATGCCTAGAGGCAGTCTAGAGTTGTATCAGACATGGTCTCACTGCTAATTGGTTGTAATAAATATCTGATGACCAACAGTTGGGCAGGAAGTAGAGGGCAGAAATTCAGAGAGAGGAGAGGAGGGGAGGGGAGGGGAGGAGAGGGGGGAGAGAGAGAGGAAGAGGGAGAGGGAGAGGGAGAGGGAGAGAGAGAGAGAGAGAGAGAGAGAGAGAGAGAGAGAGAGAGAGAGAAGCAGGAGATTCAGAAAATGGACATGGAGGGCAACAGATGAGCAGAGAGGAGCAAAAAAAGGTCTAGAGCTAGCCATGTGGCAGGTCATGAGCAATACAGTCAGGTTAAGTTATATGAGGTAGCTGGGAGACTGTCCAAGTAAAAGGCCTAAACTTTAAATTATATAATTCATTAGCTGTACCACTGGTGGGTCAGAGAAAATCCTGCTATAGAAAAGTTTCTTGATTTATTATTTTCCTTGTGCTGTTATTATTAAAATGTCATGAAACTTTGACCATAATGGAATATAGAGTTTAGGGGTTATGGTATTTTCCATTTGCTGTGATAAAACACTGACTACAAGCACCTTAGGAGGAAAAGGTAATTTGGCTCGCAAGTTAGCACTCATTTTCAGGGGAAGCCAAGGCAGGAGTCTGAAAGCAGCAGTTGAAGCCAGGGGCCACAAAAGAATGGCAGTTACTGATTTAATTCCTGCCTCTGCTCAGCCAGCTTCCTTATACATCACAGGATCCCCTTCCCAGAGGTACCACCATTCACTCTGGGCTGGATGCTTCTCCATCAGTTAGTAATCAAGAAAATGCCCTATACGCATGCCCATAGACTACTCTGATTGAGACAATTTCTTAATTGGGGTTCCCTTCTCATAACCATGTCAAGGTGACAACCAAAAGCAAGCATCACCCTGGGGTAACCTGAATCTGTACCTCCAGTCATTCATATCTAGATGGTTCTAGAATAAACCATCTCTTATCTACTTTAAGGTGAGGGCTATGGCTTTTCATTTTGTCAGAAACATTCCTGCTGAGTACAGTACGGAGCCAAGTTCGGGAGTCAGCCCTAAAAAGCCCCTGGTGTTGTGAGGTATCCATCAGAAAAGATCACTCAGACATGGGTTCAAACCAATAGGAAGTTTTTATTAGCTGGTCAGCAGCTACATTGGGTGTTTGGGACTGAGTGAAACCCTGAGCCTTTCTCAGGGTGGGCTTTTAAGCACAAAAACACATCCTGGGTGGACACACCTCAGCCAACAAGAACAGTTAGCCAGAAGCAGAACTACAGAAAACAAAAATCAACATTAATACATTTAGGGACTTTCATAGAAACATGGACTTTGATGGATTAGGTTTTGTTCTCATTTAGGAAGGTGTTTCTGCCTATGTGCTGGGTTCCAAGGCCCGAGCATGACTTTCATCAGTGTGCTAGATCTGGAGACCTGATACACTGAAAACATGATGCTGGGACCTAGACCAATGCTCTATACTCCATATCTCTAGAGAGACACACATTTGCCTAAAGTGAAGAAAAGGGACAAAATAAATATTAACCTTGATAGCACACAGACATATGAGGTAGTGTGTCTCTGTTTCAAGAATGTCAAAAACACATCTCAGAATGAAAATCTTAAATAACTGACTGATCGGTTAGCCAGACAACATCACACTTAGATGCCAATGAGAACAGATCCCTCCCTTGTAATCAGCTTTGAACACGACCTCCGGTTTCCCTAGCAACACGATTTTAAAAGAAAAAAAAAAGCATCCCAGTTGCCCTCCTTGGAATTTAAAATGCCATCCAAAAAGGGGGAGAATGAAGATATCAAAGCTTTATTGAAGCTAATTTAGGAAGCACTGCTTCTGGGTAAAAAGGATTGAGTTCTGTGTTCTACCTGGCCCCAAGTGGACATGGCGTTCTAAGGTATCATCAACAGTACATATTGTTGTCTCCTCCCTTAAGAGTTAATACACTTGCCTCTATCAATCTCCTGACTGGGAGACCCAGGAAAGCTGATATCCCTGAAGACAGCTTAATGAGACAGGAAAGAAAAATTATCCCCTTAATGTAATCATATATGCTTATGTGCCCCAGAAGGTCTTCCCCTGAGACACTTGAAGATCTTCACTGCTAAGCCTGCCTGCTTCTCTGAATTCTAACTAAAAAGGTAACCTTTTTCCCCCTTCTTTGTACCTCTTCTTGGGATACCACACAAAATTTTCATCAGGATTTCCCTATACACTCTCACTCTGTCTCTGCTGAACAAGCCTGTTTCCTTGGCCCCTAACTCAAAAGACATAGAATACTAACTACATCGTCTCCATCTCCCTCTTCCAGCAGCTGTCTCGCCTGAGAGCTAGCAAGCTCTATGGTTTCTCTCTCGGGCTCTTACAAAATGGTCCTCCAGCTTTCTTCTGAGCCCTTTTATAAAGTCTTTTACCAACAAGATAAAAAATCCACAAAAGAGAACTCTGGTAACAAATTTCAGTGAAGCAAACACTAGGCATCCAACCATGGAAACACATCCAAATCCGCTGATATTGGAAATAAATTTACACTGTGGCCATTGACAGTTCTTTGTTCGTTCGTCTGTTTTGCTGTGGTTGTTTTGGATTCTTTTTCTTTTGTTTTGTTTTTAATGTGAATTTTCTGATAAGCTATTTCTTCACTGGTAAAATGAGTCAATCCAAACTGGATTAGATTATATTATTAAATAAGGGTTTATTGTGAAACTGCTCTCATGTGGACAAGTTCACTGGCCCAAAGGAAGGAGCCCTAGGAAGTCACCATGGGAAGGGAGTGAGAAGAGTGAAAAGAGAGAAGGGGGGAGGCAGAGAGGGAAGAGGGAGGAGGGGAAGGTTGGGGACAGAGAGAGAGAGAAAAAAAGAGAGAGGGGGGAGGAGAAAGAGGGGGAGGGAAAAAGAATGTCTGGATTACATAAAGAAGAACCTCTGGGAAAAGGGCAGCCCAGCCTCTGGGCTGGAAAGTTCAGGATTGAGGGCAGTGTATGCCAGGTAGGAACTGAGGGATGCTGGAAGAACCTGGAGGCCAGGTATGTTTTGTTATGTAAAATATGCACCTAAATCCCTTAGCCCGGGGCCCTTTGTAGGATGGTGGTCTTGAGAAGATGAAAGAATATTACAAACTACACAAATGTGAGAGGGGTTGTTTTCCACAGTGCTGAAAGGCAGACTTGGACCTCCCCCCCCTTAGCTATTTAGATTTAATGCCTGGGTTTGTTAGCTGAGGGTTGGGAGAATATGACCCTTACTATGTTTTCCAGCATTAAGGGAAAAGAACCAAGCTGTACCTAGGTACAGAGTTTGGGGTTTCACAGGTAGCAGGAACTGACGTCTAATTTGCAAATTAAAGTCATGAATGAGGAACAGTCGCACTTGTTAGACTAAAGGTATGCAGGTGTTGCTATAACGAACTCTCAGTAAGCTATAACAACAGCTCGCACAACACCTCAACATCTGAAGCTACACAGAAGGACAGCAGACTGGATGGTAAGAGGTGGCTCTGTGGAAGGTTCCCGATGTCTGATGGGAGGCAGCATACCAGCAAAATGGGCACTCTTTGAGGAGCAAATGTTCTAAGAAATGTTTAGGGAAGAAAATCATGGGAAAACAGCTGTAGGTGATCCTGTAATTCCTTGCCAAGGTGCCTGCTAATGAATTACAGTATTGTATAGAACTACTTTTGAATACTGTATCTTAATTTAGGATTTATCTGTCTTATTAGTGTGTGTGTGTGTGTGTGTGTGTGTGTGTGTGTGTGTGTGTGTGTGTGGTCAATGTTCAATAAACACCTTGAGTTCTGGGAATCAAACTGAGCTCATCAGGGTTGTGTATTGGGTGCTGTTACCTGCTGAACCACCTGGCTGATCCTTGTATCTAATTTTTATTTCAGCGTAGTATTAGAAAAGAAAATTAAAATGAAACAGAATGGTGAAATACAATTTACAAATTCTCTGAAATTCCATTACCAGAAGAAAATCACTGTTAATGTCATCCAAATATGTTTTCTAACACTTTGGTTTTATACACACACACACACACACACACACACACACACACACACACACACATACACACACACAGACAGACACACACACGTGCACACACACATATATTAGACATAATCAGTATAACTTTATATTTTCACACACTTGAAACCTGCTGTATACTGTTTTGGACTGACTGATTTTCAGCCAACAATTCATTCTAAACTTGCTCTGTGTCAATAACAATGTCCCTACAATACTTTCAATGCCTGCAATCATCCCCCATCCGCCACCCCCCCCACCCCCCACCCCCCCACCCCCCCACCCCCCCACCCCGCTGTCCATGCCACTGGCAGATTTTGGGGAAGACTCTCTGCCCTGCAGAAAGCTAGCTTATGATGGAGAGAGAACAGAGAGAGAACAAGCTCTCTTCTTACATGCTTTCTAACAGCGTCATGAGTCCCACCCTAGGACCTCATCTCACCCTGGTGAACTCACTATTACACTGGGGAGTAGTACTCCAATCTATGAACTTGGCAACACCCAGGCATTCACCGACATTCGACCTGTGCATGTCTGTTTAAAACCACTGTACAGGACACGTACTGTTGAGTTTTTGGCTTTTACTTTAGCAGCAGCAACACAACTCCTGCCTTGGTAGAGACTACCTGAAGGCATTTTCCCCATAGAAAAAGTACTAAAATATAAAATAAAACAAACAAAAACAAAGCAAAACAAACAAACAAACAAAACCTGTTGCACTAAATAAGTCACCAAAAGGTTATTTGCAGAGCTGAAGCAAGAGGGCAGAATCATCATGTTCAGCCTGGACTATATAATTTGAACAATTCAAACTTTCTGTTGATCTGCATGTGCTCATGAATGAGTAAACATGCTGTGAGTATTTTCCAGTTACAAATTTTAAGGAGTCCATGAAATTACAAATATTCAGGTCAATTGTATTTCTGTAGGGTGTATTTCAAGATCTTGCTGGATAATAGAATGTATGCCTTGGACACTAGTACCATCTACACGTGCTCTATGAAATGATTTGTTACCTTTTGTTTTCACTAATAAAAATCTGTGCTGATCATCCACATCCTTCAACCTGGGCTAAAATGAATTTCTAAAAAAAAAAGAACTGTCTCTTATGGTGTCTGGCATATATATACACATATATAAATGTATATATAAGTATATGTACATGTATTTTATATTTGTAGATAAATGTTGCTATAAAATTATAATAAATGAATCAGTCTTTTTACCCACTCTAGGTCCGGCACAGCAGTGCCCCAAGAAATCTGCTAGGTATCTTGGAGGAAACACATTCCCAACTCTGAGGCAGCCCAGTGTCACTAGGCTCCCAAAGTCAAATCGCCACATGAAAGAACACACAACAAAATAACCTTTGATCCAATTGATAAGATATAATTTCCCACCTAAACATACAAAGCCCTATACACGTCTATCCCTTAGGAACATTCATAAGAACTTATAAATACACAGAGTGGAATCTTTTTTTTTTTTTTTTTATTTGAGTACACACTAGCTGTCTTCAGAAATACCAGAAGAGGGCATCGGATCCCATTACAGATGGTCGTGAGCCACCATGTGGTTGCTGGGAATTGAACTCAGGTCCTCTGGAAGAGCAGTCAGTGCTCTTAACCGCTGAGCCATGTCTCCAGCCCCCCACAGAGTGGAATCTTAAGGTCAGCTTCCATGTTCTCTCCACCAAGGCTTCTCTCAGTCCCTCCTGTCTCTTCCTCCTTTTTGTTCCAGTCTCCTCCCCTTCCTTCAAACTTTTCTCCAATCCATCCTTCCTTCTCGTCCAATGACAGGCCTCATTCTATCTTGTACCTGCCTCACCTGTGACATCCCACAGATAGATCAATAGATAGATAGATAGATAGATAGATAGACAGACAGACAGACAGACAGATAGATAGATAGAGCTACAGATGGTGAGAGAGAGAAAAACAGTCTTACAATGTACATCTGACAGTCTTTGAACTCACAGAGACCTTCCTGCCTCAACCCCTTGAGCTCTAGTATGAAGTATTGTTATCAAGCTTATCTAGTATGTTCTTCGTGTTTAATTGGTAATTGTTCATTGACTGTCAAGTTAAATAAAAACATGAATGGACAACTCATAATCTGTAGGCTCTCTCTCCTCCCCGCAGTTGGCTGAAGTTTTTCTAGCTTTTTCTAGATTCGATCTTGATAGCTGTTCCTGGATCTCATCTGTGTGTATTTTCCACCTCAACATTGGATGCAGTCAAGCGTGTAGGGAAACAGAACCTCTCAAAACAAATTATGACTTGAGCAAGCTTTTCCTCTACAAATGCCACGAGGCACTAGCAAAAAGCACAGTAACGTTCATAACCTAATCTGCAACTTGTTTATTTATTCCAGAAAACTGTGGAGCACTTTTAAACCATCAATGAAGCTAAGTAACACAAGAAGACATTTAACACAGGATCAAGTTTCCCACTTTCGTAAATGAGTTCATTGAGTGGCCTGAACACCACTGAGCACTGAAGACTTGGGGAGAGACAGATCTGTGCTTCCCAGCCTGTGGAGCATGAAAAGGAGGTGCTCGCTTCATTAGTCGGGAAAGCCTCCTTCGGTGAGCTTCACAGCAGACTAGGTAATGAGTCTGTGGCCTAGTTCCTCCCATTTTATCACTCAATCATTTCACAGATGAATGCAATTATAAATTAGCTATTCAACAGCACACAACAGAATTCGTGTAGAATTAAACACAAATGGCTAAGTAATTTCTGTGATTGAACTGTAGGCAAAACACCTTTAAAACCTTAGCTGAACCTTAATTCATCTATTCTCTTTCTTCAACAAATTTCAGGTGGTTTATTGGTAGGGTTATATAAACACTGTGCTGAGCAGCTCTGGTCACAAATATGAGGCCCACCAGGAAAGGGAAGAAAGGCTTTTTGTTTCTTTTGATGGCATCTGCTTTTGTAGCCCAGACTAGCCTGTAATTCTCTTTCCTCCTGTCTGTTCCCTCTGAGTATTTGGACTGTAGGCATATGACACCAAGCCTGGTGGAAGAAAAGAAAAAATTTTTCATTTGTCCTTTTTAAATATCAAGACGCTATCTGTGTTATTAATATACTTGAAGCAAGTTTATAATAATGTGAATAATATAGTACTAGTATTGAGGGCTTGTATTCTCATTTATTTTGAATAGTCTGTGTTTGATTTAGGACCCTGGGGCCAAGGACTGGGGTGTATCTTCTACATATCAAAGAAGACCTGGCCACCAGCTTCTCCCAGCATCCCTCAGTCAGTCCCTACATGACACATCCTGTCCCCAGCCTTGAGCTTTCCAGCCCAGGGAGGGGCTGGGCTGCCCTTCCCCCAGAGGATCTTCCCTATATAATCAAGACACTTGGCTGGCTCACTCTCCCTCCTTCTCTCCTTCTCTCTCTCTCTCCCTCTCTCTTCCTCCCTCCCTTTCTCTGTTTCTCTCTCTGTGTGTATACCCTTTGGCACCAACCTGTCATTCTGCCTTTTGCTCCAGACCTTGACTTCAGCATGCCAACTCCTTAACATCACTCGACCTGGTCGACCTGGTCACTTCAAAGATTGCTGGCTATGCTTGCTGGCTATGCTTGCTGGCTATGCTTGCTGGCTATGCGTACCCCAGGGAACTAACTCACTGCTGCCTCTTACAGCTTCTCCAGTGATACAACCCAAGAATCTTACCTCACCCTTTGTCAGCTTCCCTGACTCTGATGTCTCCATGACTCCATACCTTTCCTCTATTTCTCTTCTTGGTGTGGCAAACTGTTTTAAAACCTCTGGTACACATTCTGTAGGAACACTAGGCTCCCTAGACTGCAATACAACCTCAACCCTTGATGCCCCATCTCTGCCACAAGGCCCTGCAGTCCAAAACACGTCAAACCTCTGTGGCACCCAGGAATATCATCGTTTGCCTGCAAGGTGGTCAGGAGTTTGCATGTTGGTACTCCTTTTCCCTGAACTAGGGCTAATCCAGGGAAACGACCCCCTGCCAATCCGAACTGTAGATATGGCAGCTGCCTGACAGAAGAGGGCAGTTCAGGTCGTGCCACTCTTGGTCGCTGCAGGAATAGCCATAGGTGCTGACACTAGGATTTCAGGGGTAACTACTTCCATGACCCAATATAAGTTCAATTACGAGCTTGACAACGGTTTTTGAAAAATGTCCGAAACCGTGTTTACCATCCACAAACAGATCGATTCTTCAGCAGCTGTGGTGCTTCAGAACTGACGGGGCCTGGATGTCCTGACACCTAAGGAAGGTGGTCTTTGCCTCTTCCTCCAATAAGAATGCTCTCTCTACATCAACCAATCCGGGATAGTGAGAAATAAAATCCAGGAGCTTCCATTGGACAAGCAGAATTTCAAGGAATGTGAGGCCTCTAGTTCCTGAACTTTCAAAAACCCTCTACGGAAGTAGATACTCCCTTTCATAACACTTCTCCCAGTCATCTTCCTGGCCTTACTATTTGCTCCCCGCCTCATTAGTCTTGTCTCTACATTCCTTCAATGACAGATTCAAAAAATTTCTAATCAAACTATTAATCAGTTCCTGTTACAGGATTACCAGCCGCTGTCCACTGAGGAGCCTGACGGGATGGTGAGCCTTGATGGTGGAAGTCAGCTGTGCCCCGACATTGACGGCGCCCTAAGACAGCAGGAAGTAGCTAAAGACTCGGCACCCCATCCCCCTTTCACCATCAGCTTCCCCCTCCCTTTTTTCCCTTCTTTTTATGATAAGAAAAAGGGAGGTATGTTGGTATCAGGAATTGCCCTCAGCAGTGACACCATTTGGTCACCGTTGCCATGGCAACGGCCAAAGATTCTCAATATTCCTTTGGAGGATCATGTGTGGATCCCAGACATTGAAACAAGCTGTAACATTGAAGCTGCCTTGGAGACCCAAAGATGTTAAAGATGCCAGAGCCACCGACTATCTGCTGAGGAAACCAGCTAACAGGGAGTGGAACCAGCGCAGGAGAAAGAAGTTTGTTATAGTCAACAAGGATGAAAAGGGAGTTGGAGATCTGGAGGCCACTTTGAGAGCAGACACGGAGACAGCACAGTGTGAAGTTTGCCCAGCTGGTTGTCTGTCTTAATTTGGGGATTACAGTCAAGTGATTAGATAGATCTCGGAAGAGACGTTGAACTTCGGATTTTTAACATTTTTTTTTTAAGTTGAACTAAATGTACTTTTTTATTATGCTAAATGTAGGTATGGCTTCCATAGATTCATGTGTTTGAACAAGCCTATGGAGGCCCAGGGAGCGGAATGTGAAGGTTTGCATATGCTTGGCCCAGGGAGTGGCACTATTAGAAGGTGTGGCCTTGTTGGAGGAAGTGTGTCACTGTGGGGTGGGCTTGGAGACCCTCTGCCTAGCTGCTTGGGGATGCTCAGTCTGTTCCTGGCTTCCTTCCATTGAAGATATAGAAGTCAGCTCCTGCACCATGCCTGCCTGGATGCTGCCATGCTCCCACCTTGATGATAATGGACTGAACCTCTGAACCTGTAAGCCAGCCCCAATTAAATGTTATCCTTTATAAAACTTGCATTGATCATGGTGTCTGTTCACAGCAATGAGACCCTAAGACACCTATTTACCTCTACCCTGCAAAAGAGGAGATTTCAAACCCACACACCACTATGCCTGGATTTTATTTGTAATGCGGGTTCTGAAGACTGAACTTAGACACTCATGCTTCCAAAGAAAACACTTCATCCACCGAGCTTCCTCCCCATCCCAGTGTCTGTACAAAGCCGCAGATTTTAAAATGAAAATTCCAGGGTCAGATATGGATGACCTCTCTGTTTTTCTTACTTTTCTATTGCTGCAGAGAGACTCCAGACCAAGGAAATTTACAAGAGAAAAGTATTATGTCTGCAGCACGGAGGCAGACGTGGGGCCACAGAAGTAGCTGAGAGTTCATCCAGATCTGCAGGCAGCAGGAGGAGGGGTGGTGTACAGGGCCTGGGTTTTTGAAAACACTTCCTCCTCAGGCCAGGCCCCACTTCCTAATCCATCTAATCCCTTCTAAGAGTTCTACTCACTGGTGACTAATATATGAGCCTATGGGGTCTTTGTTATTCAAACCACCACACTCCTCTTGAGTTGTTGGCCTGCAAAGACTGAGGATCTCCAAAAACACTTCAGGATGTTGCAAGAAAACCCTTAAAGTTTTTAAAAGAAGAGGAAGACTTGAAAACACAAATGACTCTGAAAATTTTATAAGCGTCAATAAGGGGATAGATACACACGTGTATAATAAAATAATTTCTAGACTTTCTAGATGAAAAGGATTTTAGTTTATATTTAAAAATAATAGCAGTGGCAACCCCATCAATAAAATACCAATGACCTACATGAGTTAATCCCACTTTTGCACACATTTGCCTTTTTTTTTTTTTCTGAGACAAAATCTCATGCAACACATACTGGTTTTGAACTTGTTTTGAACTTGGCCCTAGACTTCTTGCTCTCTTCCCTCTAGCTCCCAAGTGCTGGAATTATAGGCATGCACTGCCATGCTTAGCTAATTTTGCATTTTTAATTTATTGCATGGTGTAGATTAAACAAAGGATACATCAGATCAAGTCATTCAACTCCTGTGGCTACTTTTAAGTGACTTTAAGTTAAAGAAAAGACATGGCTAAACAGGAAATAACCTCCTGGACCCTTTCAGGAATATAGCAAACCATACTGGGGGGAAAAAAAAACAATAAAACAGTTTAAATATGGCATATACCCACAATGGAATTTTAATTAGCTGTTAAAAAAAAAAGGTGCAAAGTGCAGGTTTTATAGTATGTAGTAGCTTGAAGGGATGGTAATAGGGACTGAGGGGGTGGGGAGTAGTTGAGGTTGACAATCTGGCCACTGTGCAGTCAGTAATCAGAGGGAAGAGATGAGAGAGACGAACATCAAGGAGTGCCCTCAACTGAGCTGCTCGCACAAGGTTCAGAGGAAGGAAATAAGAGAGCTCGAAGGAAGGAGAGAGGGGATGAGAGAGGTACATTTGCCAGCAGACCCTGGTACAGAGGGAATTCTGTCTATGGGAAATGCAAAGCTATGACTCGATTGTGTATGATGAGACATAAAGATTCCCCCATAAAGAAAACACTGAAGCACATTTTAGGAGCCAGTGTTGAAACAGTGAGGAAGGGTAGCCATGGAGGGGACTGAGATTATGGACCGAGGCCAGGAAGGAGCTCACTCTGGAAGAAGTACCATGAAGGTGATGGGAGCTCTTCTCTCCCTGTCAGAACAATCTGACAACTAGCTGTACAACGCACAAAATAGAAGAACCCCCAAAGGACGGTCTATACTGCCAGCCTCCCCCCACCCCCGCCCCAAAATATGCAACTAAGAACATTAGATTAAGTATGACTTTGATTTTTAACAATATGGTAAACATGTTCTGTAGAAAGTCTTGTGTCAGCATAATTAGGCAAAAGCAAAGCAGTCTTATAGAAGGCTGAAGATCTTTTGATCCCACTGGGGCTACTGGAGAAGTTACTGAGAGAAGGCTAAGAAAGTTAATGTCTAACCAAAGTGTAATTTACGATCCAAGAGTACAAACCACTTTCAGTACTATATGGCTGACTAATGAATTCATTAGGAAGATTAATGCTCATTATCTTCCACTGCGAGCTGTGCTGGTGTGTGCTAACTTGATTGCTTTACTTTGGAACATGCTGAAACAGCCCTAGATTCGACTGAGCACTAGGCTGAGGGTGAAGTTGAGAGAAGCAAGGACCCTCTGAAGCTGGTTTCTGTACCTCACAGTCCAGAGCCAGGACTGCTCTAGTAGCCCCTCATCTGCTCAGTGATGCCTCAGGGTTCTTTTGAGCAGATTTGTAAAGTAATTGTCTCCTTCCAGCAACTGAGTGCCCACCTTCCTTACAGAGGCAAACATATTTCTATACATACTCCAGTTCAGAGTGGAAATGTTCCCACTGTTACCAACCCTCACCTCATATACCGAAGCAGTCAGTCATACTAGATATCCAGGCAGAAATAGCCCTTATCCAAGCAGTATTTGGTAAAGTAGGACCCATGGGCAGATTTCATTAAATCCATTAAGTCTTTTCTGAAAGGGTCCAGTGGGTTATTTCTTGTTTAGACCTGTCTTTTTCTTTAATTCAAAGTCACATAAAAGTAGCCATGGGGGTTGAAAGACGTGATCTGATATATCCTTTATTTACTCTAAACCATGTGACTTTTTTATTATAGTGTATGTTTGCCTTTCCAGAGTTGGTTTTCTCCTCCTACCATGTAGGTTCCAGGAATCAAACTCAGGTACTCGGACCTGGCAAAGGAAGCTCTTTTATGTGCCAAGTCATCCTTCTGATGCTGGACCATGTTATTCTTAAGTTCTACACGATCATCTTAGGATGAATCAAATGTATTCTTATCATCAAGAAGCACATGGTTTAGTCTCAGCTTCTCCGATCACAAGACTACATGGTTCTAACATGACAGGAGCTGTGGCCTTTGAACATTGTTAGGCTGGTAACACTGGAGAAGATGGTGTGATGGGGCTAGAAAAGAACATCCAGAAGTTCCTGTGCAGAGCATCAATGGAAGGCACGCTGATATCACCTTGCTGATGCAGAAGCACATACAGAACCGGAAAAGCTCTGCAGGTAGACCTCAGATGCAAGCAAAGGCCACAGAAATACTTCCTGAGTGTCAAGGATGGCACTGAGGACAGAGAGCCAGGAAGAGGCCAAGGAAAAGACTGAGAAGGCTGAGCAGAAGGCCAAGTAGGCTGAGAAGGCAAGTAAAGTAGGCCAAGACTAAGCCTCCTTGGCTGGCCTCAAACTCATGATTCCCCTGCCTCAGTCATGCATGTAACTTGGATTACAGGTGTATACCATTGGAATTTTTCTTTGAAAACAATTTTTCACATCAATTCTTTGAATTTTTATTTAGTAAAAATGGAATTAACAGGTAATTTAATTAAAAAAAATACTTGTTTTATTTTTTGTGTACACATGTACCTGGATGCATGTATGTGAACACCAGGTTTGCATGAATTCAAGAAAACCAGAAGAAGGCATCAGATCCCCTGGAAGCAGAGTTACAAGAGGTTGTGTGTTGCCATGTGTATGCTGGGATCTGAACTCAGGTCCCCCGTAAGAGCAGTGAGCACTCTTCACCAATAAATTGTCTCTCTGGACCCAACAGGTGATATTTTTAAACCTTAGTTTTCTTCAGAAGGATTCAGTGTTGGCAAGTGTGTGTGTGTGTGTGTGTGTGTGTGTGTGTGTGTGTGTGTGTGTGTGTGAGAGAGAGAGAGAGAGAGAGAGAGAGAGAGAGAGAAGAGAGAGAGAGAGAAGATCTGGAATTAAATATAACTAGTAGCTTTGTGGCTAAGTGGGGCAGTCTTAGAAATGAATAATTTTCCAAAATGGAATCAAAGTGGGGTGCCTGGAGCACAGGTAGTTACTAAGTCTTCTCAGTAGACAGATTAATAAATAGAAACTTCTTAAACCATTTTTTGGGGTATCACAATAAAATTCACACTTGTTAATTCTCAGAGTTTTGGGGAAATATTAAGCATTCAAGCAACACACTGGTACACATTTTTAAAATTCCATAGTTTTAAATTTTCACTTGTGCTTCTGGGTAAATCCCTTGCATTGGTCAGCCACTGATCTGACCCAAGTCACTGGGTGTTGGTTATGTCTAGGATAAAAGTCCATATGAATTCTGACATGCTACCAGCTACAGTCACTGCTCAATTGACAAAGTGTCCCCACCAGATTGTCTTTGGGAAAACCTGACTTTCATTTTCTTCATTGGTGATTGATGGGGGAGGGCCTAGCTCAGTGTGCATGGAGCCATCCTTGGCTTCTATAAGACAGCAGGCTAAAGAAGCCATGGGAGCAAGCCAGTAAGCAGTACTCCTCCATGGCCTCTGCATCAGCTCCTGCTTTTAGGTTTCTGCCCTGACTTTGCTCAGTGATTAACTGTGATGTGGAATTGTACATGGAAATAAAACCATTCCTTACCTTCCTCTCCTACCACTCCAGCAAACAAAACAAAACAAAAATCTGTCATGCCACATTCTTAGCATCTTATTTCTTTAAAAAATATTTATTACTGTAGCGGTTTGAATGAGAATGGCCCCTACTGGTTCATATATATTATTTGACTACTTGGTGTAAAGAACTGTTCCAAAAGGATTTGGAGGTGTGGCCTTGATGGGGGTGGTCCCAGGCTCCCAACTGTGATGGTCACGGACTCTAGCCCTCTGGGACCACGGGCTCCAGTAAACATTTTCTTTTGTACATTGCCTCAGTCCCAGTGTCTCCTCACAACAATAGTGGGTGTGTGCACACGTGCATGCTCTGTTTACAAACAGAGGCGAGAGAGCAACTTGCCAGAGTTGCTTCTTTCTTCCACATGTGAGTCTCTGAAATGGAACTTGTCTCGTCAGGCTGGTCAGGAAGCACCTTCATGCCCACTGAACCATCTTGCCAGCCCCAAGCGTCTTACTTCTGTTCAGCACATTCTTGAGATAAATCCATGGTATTGTATGTAACAATAATTCACCCATTATTATTCATTAATGCCTCATTCCTAAAGTCATAAATACATTGCTTGTCTACTTACCTGTTAAATGAATATTTTCACTTATTTCTATTTGGAGGCCATTCTAAATAAAGTGATAGGCCACACATTTTCTACTTCTTTCAAATAAACACCTGAAAACAGAATTGCCTGGTCATAAAGTATAAGTTAAACTGTTTTCCAGGCTGTGTTATTCAATAGTCCTTAGAAAAGTAATGTATGAATGAGTATCCTAGATGTTCCAGAGCCCATTAACACCAGCATTACAAGAATCCCACCGTGGCTGTATGAAATCTTTATAAAGTATAATGATTATAATTATAAACATTGTAATTGTATTTTATGTGGTATGACCAGTTTTTAATTGTGCTGTTATCCCATACTTTTTACCAAAGTTTTTTTATATATGAATAAAACAATTATGTACCAGACGCTGTGCGCTGAACAACTGTCTCCCAGCCTGTGGTTTGCGTTTTCATGTATTAAAGTTCATAGTGGTGTCTTTGAAAGCAAATTTTTAAATTAAAGGACTTTGGGGTCTTTGTTTAGCTGGTTGACTGGCTTTTCTCTTTTCAATGCTGGTGAATAAACCCACAGCCTTAAGAACTGGGTGTGCACTCTGCCTCCAGCATTCCCGGCCCCAAACATGGCTTACCGTGTTTCCCGTCTCAACCTTTTCACACTTTCTCCCACCTCAGCTCCTCTGCGATCTTCTCCTGTGCTTTCTCCTACAGGGTGAAAAGTTTTACTTCACACTCAGACCCGAGCTCCTTTTTAATTGAATGTGTACCTAGTTCTCCTATCAGTTCTAACTCCTAGAGTTTTTTTGAGTTGTTTTTACCTGAGTGTCTGACTCTGTTTGTACTGACTGCCTGTCTGATGCCCAGAGTCCAGAAGAGGGCATCAGATCCCCTAGAACTGGAGTTAAAGGTGGTGGTGAGGCACTGTGTGGATGATGAGAACCAAATCTTGGGCCTCTGCAAGAGCAACAAGTGCCCTTGACCTCTGAGCCACCTCTCTAGCCCCAATTCTAACATGTTTAAAAGATTATAGTTTCCTTCAGCGACATACATTAACTTTTTACCAAAAAACAACCAGCTGTTAAGATCACAGGTCCTGGCTGCCTTTTGTTTCATTGACCCATTAGCTTTGCTTAAGTTTGCACTGTCTCGACAACTAAGATTTTACTTGAAATCCTGTGACATAAGTTCCTAGTATCAGGTTCAATCACAGAGAGCAGAAACACTTGGCAGTTAAATGTTGCTATGAAATATAATGCCATGAAGGGGTACTTGGCAGGCTCGTGCCAAGGTGGGTATCCCCAGGAGAAATTATGTCATGCAACAGATCCGAGGATTTATTTGAGGGAAGGGAGCACATGCAGACAGACAGATCAGGAGAGCAGAGCCATGAGGACAACAGAGAGAGAGAGAGAGAGAGAGAGAGAGAGAGAGAGAGAGAGAGAGAGAGAGAGAGAGAGAGAGAGAGAGAGAGAGAGAGCGCACCTGGGCTAGGCAGGCGCTGGCGGCGGGCGGCGGGTGATGACATAAAGCCTAGGTCTTTGGGAGGAAGTCACCACGGGTCTGTGGGAGGAAGTCACCATGCATAGGTGCCTGCTCCTTTCGTAATCTTCCTTCTTTCTTTAAAGATCTATTTACTTTATGTATACCAGTGCTGTATCGGCACGGACCCCTGTAGGTCAGCGGAGGGCATCAGATCACGTTACAGACGTTCGTGAGCCACCGCGTGGTTGCCAGGAATTGAATTCAGGACCTCGGGAAAGCTGTGTGATTTCTAATAGACTCTAACTTTGATGTAGAGTATCCCCAATATCCTAGCATCCTTTTTATGGATTGAAGCACACCGTTGACCCAGGAACCAGAGAAACTGAAAAAAGACAGGAGAAAGTGCACCGGTACCATGCAGCAGCGATGAGTGGCAACTGTCCCGGCTCCTGCCATGCACACGAGTCCCTGAAAACACAAAGGAAAGCAACTCTGGGAAGTGATCCAGCTTTACCTAGTTGGCCTGTAACAAAGCCACCGACCTCCATCTTTTTGCCCTGGTGCCTTGCTCATTTACTCCCTTAGATTTTATTTTCAAATGCACTAATGCACTCGCGGTGAAATTTACATGACAACGCACTGTTTTCTTCCTCGGGTTTGCTTTGTTTAGAATTTAGGGGCAGTGGACTTCCAGTCCACAAAAACTCATTTCAATGGTTATTGCTGACACAGCTGCTTAAGGCTCATATCCTTAAACCTAGATTAAACTCCTGGCTTAAACCATTTTAATAGACACCTTAGTGTTTGGTTTCAGACCCTGGGATACAGACGGGTCTGAAATGCATATTTTACATATCAAAGCAGACCTGGCCCCCAGGTTCTTCCAGCACCCTTCAGCCCTTACCTGGCAGACCCTGACCCCAACCCTGAACTTTGCAGCCCAGTGGCTGGGCTGCCCTTCCTCCAAGAGGCTTTCCCCTATATAATCCAGACAGTTTGGTCTCCTCTCCCCTCCCCTCCCCTCCCTCTCCCTCCCCCTTCCTCTCCCCCTCCACCTCTCTTCTCTCCCCTGTCTTCCTCCCCTCTCTCTCGGTGCACTTTTTTTCCTCTCTCTTCCTCCCCTTCTCTCACTCCATTCCCATTGTGATTTCCCTGGCCTTGATCCTTGGGGCCAGTGAACTCTTCAGAGAGAAACTTCCCAATAAACCTGAATTTAATATAAACCAAAGAAGCCATCAGATTCCATTGTAGACGATTGTGAGCCACCATGTGATTCTGGGAATCGAACTCGGGACCTCTGAAAGAGCAGTCAGTGCTCTTGATGGCTGTGCAATCTCTACAGTCCCAGAAATAATTTATCACTTTTTTTTTTTTGTAAATGATCTTATTGTCTATGACATTTTAGTTCTTTTTCAAACCTAAGTTTTTACCTCTTACTGGAAACTCATTTTATGTTCGTTAAAGGATGGACATTATCTTGTCTCCAGAGGAGAAACATTTATGTTTTTATTTTCAATACATAACTGTGGGCTTTTAAAAATTACAGCTCAGGGATTTAAGTAGCTCTTTTTTATATTTTATTTGCTGGGGGCTCTTTTCTCATTAGTAAGTATTGAGATTTTTTTTTTCCTAAAATACTTTAGGTTTCTACTGAAATGGTTCTCTCTTTTTTTTTTTTTTTTTTTTTTTTACAAATTTCATACTCAAGCTGATAGCTGTTTATGTGTTGATCAACTCTGCACTTGGTATATATATATATATATATATATATATATATATATATATATATATTAGCATACTGGTGCAATGATTGTAGGGCTCGCCTCGGGAGTCTCCCTTTCTTCAGCATCCCTGTACTATGCCACTTCATGTCTAATTCCTCATGATATTGATCTCGAGATCATAGCCTTGATCCTGTCTTGTTGTGAATGTTCATGATGGAGAGCCAATGCAGTTCAAAGTAGTCTCTCATCCATAAACTCAGAATCCTATTTCCTTTACTTTGTTTCTGTCCCTTCCATCTCTGCTCTGTCGTTAGGTGTTGCCCCTGTGTCTAAACACCCGTGGGATACTTCTGTTCTTCCTGGACAGCTGACAGATGCCACTAGAAATCTGAATCATTAAACATGCAGGCTTTTTCACCTGTTTTCCACCCCGAAGTCTGTGAAGGGGTGTGTTTATATCTGGTAATCTTTACTATTCTGTAAAGCCATCCTTCATCCAATCACCTAGAGTCCTGAGCATTGTCTCCCAGTCAAATGAACCCCTCCTCATGAAAGACGGCCTGTGTACTTAGCGAAAGAGTTTGCTGTTATACTCTTTACAAATTCTTCCTCCCTAGTTCGAGACTACTGAGCACTGTTGCTCAGTCAATAGAAACTACTAGTTCTTGTGTAAAGTTCTTGTGTAAAGAGATGTATTTTGCAAGGAAGTTTCTATGTAGCCATGCCTAAGGCTTTATAATAACTGTCAAGAGAAAACGTTTTTTTCCAAAGTTTTACTGTGTTTAAATGTGTAGAATAAACAAGTTGCCTAGTCAGACTCCGGAAGTTTTGGCTCGGTGCAGGATAACTTAGAGCTGAGCCCAAGTCCCCTTCTTTCCTTACCTGGATTGTTTGTTTCACTGTTAGCAATGATGCTTGTAGGGACCTCCTGTTGGTATTCTGTCTACCACAGCTACCTGCAACAGTCAGGTATGCTCCGCCCCACAGTTGCCTAGCAACAGCCAGCTGTGCCTGACTAAAAAGGGGGCTACTTGGCCCCTCTTTCTCTCTTGCTCTCTCTTGCTCTTTGCTCTTCCCCTTTGTCCCTTCTCTCCCCATCCCACCCCTCCCCTCCACGTGTTCATAGCCCGCCTTTCCTTTTCCCCTTTTCTACTCTTTTTCTCTCATTAAACCTCTTCACGGGGAACCATGTTGGCTTGGTGTATTCTATCTGGACGCAGGCCGAGATTTAAACCCCAACACCTCCTCCCCCACCACACACGCAATGTACAAAATGCTGTTCTTGTGTTTGCAGACCACTCCCAACACGTCATCGTGGTTTCCTTCCATGAACATTTCTCTGTTCTCCATTCATATCTAAGACTTTTCCGTTCCAATCTTTGCCGATCTTTTACGTCTGCTACTTGTTACCATACTGTGGCTCATTTTTAAGTTTCTTGTTTTTCAGGCTTGTTTGTTGAACACGTCATTGCCTTAAGACATGATTCTGCTGCTTATTCTATTTCCTTTGTATAAGATACCGTTGTTAAAAAAAAATCACTATGATGTTTTTTACCATCAAGATAATCAGAAAACACACAATTTACGTTACAATTCATAACAGTAGCAAAATTACAGTTATGAGGTAGCAACGAAATAATTTTATGGTTGGGGGGGTCACCACAACACAAGGAACTGTGTTAAAGGGTCGCAGCATCAGGAAGGCTGAGAACCACTGTACTAAAGGAATATAGCAATAAAAATCCCTCCCCTCGGGGCTCAGGGAACCCTGCGGAACAGGACACTCAGAGTATAAGAGCCAGAGTTAGTGGAGGACACCATGGAAACCAAGCCTTCCAAACACAGCAAGACCGATGCCTCATGTGAACTCACGGAGCCCGAGGCAGCACAGGGCCGGCAAGGGTCTTAAGTAGATGGGGGTCTGAGAGCTGAAGGAAGTGGACACACGTCTCCATCCCTAACGCAGATGTCATCTCTAACTAATAACCACTTGCAAATGAAAATTTAGTGTTTTCCAAGGGAGTCTCAATTACTCTTAAGGGTAGAGAGGCCACATGTCCAGCAGTTGATGGCCAACAGAGACTCAACAGCATCTTTGGAGTTCCTTGCCTCATATGTTATGTCAGGGCTTGGTTGTTTTATTTATTTATTATTTATTCATTCATCCATTTATTTTTGTATTTGAATTTTTTTTAACCCTGCAGGTCCTTTGCATATAATATATAATGGCTTCCAGTTTTGCATTTTTAAATGAGATTTCTGAGTGTGTGAATAAATGGGTCTCTGATTCTATGTCTGTTTATTGTACCCTTTGGGGGATTCTTTTCCCTGTTTTTGTTTTGTCCTATTCTAATTCGTTTTTATTTTATTATATTTTTTGCTTGTAATGAGAGACAGAAAGGAGGCAGATCTGGAGGGGAAGTGAGAAGGGATTGGGAGAAGCAGAGTGAGGGGAGACTATAATCAGAATACATTGTAGGAAAAAATATCTATTTTCAATAATAAAGTTTAGTTTTTTTTTTTAAAGATTTATTTATTTTATTTTATATGAGTACACTGTAGCTGTCTTCAGACACACCAGAAGAGGGCATCAGATCTCATTACAGATGGTTGTGAGCCACCATGTGGTTGCTGGGATTTGAACTCAGGACCTTTGGAAGAACAGTCAGTGTTCTTAACCACTGAGCCATCTCTCCAGCCCTAAAGTTTAGTTCTTAAATCTAAACTATTTGTAAATGAATAAGATATAAAACAACCAGTGAGTCCAGCACTCAGGCGGTTGAAGCAGGAGGAGAAGGTATTTGAGGCCAGCCTGGCCTTTATGGCGAGACTATTTAAAAAAACCAACCAATCAACTATGTGAAAACCAAAACCAAAACCAAAAGCAAGTGAAGACCTGTAAACTAACAGCAAAGCAATTATAATGGTCTCTTCAAAAACCATAAAGGTTCAATCCTGTACAAATAAATGCTAACTTGGCCAGCATTCAATGATTCGTAGTACTAATATTGAGAATAAAATTATTGTTACATTTTTAATAAGGATATTAGGGTTCTCCAAAGAAAAGGAACCCATAGAAACAATATTATATGTCATTTATAAATAACATATAAATTATGCCCTAGCTCCAGAAGGTAAACTCCCTCTTCTCCCACAATTACATTCAGTGTAAGTCCCCATATTACAGAACGGGACAGTCTACATTCAGAATTTGACTTCTCCATTAGTTCACTGAACCACAAACCTAATAATATGGCTCTCACAAGGACAGACCGTATGGATCGAGACAGGAAGCTTCTAAAGTAGGAGAGAGAAATGTTTGTATCTTGATCTCAGTGTTATTTACATGGATGGTTTCACCTTTCGAATATTATCAAGGGCCAGAGGGATGCTCCAGCGGTTAAGAGCACTAGCTGTTCTTTCAGATGACCCAGGTTCAGTTTCTGGCTATGACATCAATATGCACAGGTCTGTGTAGCTCCAGTTCTGGGGGATCCAAGATCTTCTGGCCTCCTTGGGCACTGCATGAGTATGGTGCATAGACATACACTCAGGCACATTAAATAAGTAAATGATTTGAGGGGAGGGGGAGAGAGAGAGAGAGAGAGAGAGAGAGAGAGAGAGAGAAGCTGGACAGATTGGAGTCTTGCCCAGTTGTCATCAGAGAAGCTTCAAACAGCAGCTGATGGAAACAGATGAAGAGACACACAGCCAAACATCAGGTGGAGCTTGGGGAATCTTGATGGAAGAGCAGAGGAAGGATCAAAGGAACCAGAAGGATCAAAGACACCACAAGAAAACTAGAGAATCAAGTAGACCCAAAGGGGCTTTCACTGACTGAACCACCAACCAGAGAACCTACATGGGTCTGACCTAGGCCTGCATACATGTTACAGTTGTGCTTGGTCTTCATGCGAGACTCCAAGAGTGGAAGTAGGAGCTGACTCTGACTTAGTTGCCTGCCTTTGAGACTCTTTCTCCCTACTGGGTACCGCATCTATCCTTAATAGGAAAGGAGGTGTCTAGTCCTACGGCAACTTTGAAATGCCATAGCTGGCTGAGGTCCATGGAGACCGGCCCTTTTCTGAAGAGACGTGGAGAAGGAATAGATTGAGGGGAGGAGAGAAAGGTGGAAAAACTGCAGTCAGGATGTAAAATAAATTAAATTAAAAAATACAAGAAATAAAAGAGTTATCGAACAGTGCAGCATCCTCAAGAATTACCACAAGTGTGTTTAGCAAAATTTCTAGGCGTCTCTCAATCCAGTCTAGTCAATGGACGATGAGTAATCACAAAATATAACCACTGACTTTACCCCTATAGAAACTGTCTCTTTTTTTTATTTTTTCATATACATATATGTATATATATATTATTAACTTGAGTATTTCTTATTTACATTTCGAATGTTATTCCCTTTCTCGGTTTCCGGGCAAACATCCCCCTAACCCCTCCCCCTCCCCTGAAACTGTCTCTTTTTAAATCAAATTTGAATTAAATAAGATTGTTTTACAGATGATATGGGGACTTAGCATCTTCGGCTCTTAATTTTCTGTAGCAAATTTAGGTGTATTCACGGAGCATTTTATTTTGTAACTGTTAGGGAGTATCTATGTATTCGTCTTAGTGATGATGGACTATAGGCAATAAAATATGATATAAACATAATATAAAGAATACATACACATTTGGGTAAGTGCTTTTTTGTGCAAACAATATTGGAGGAAATCTCATTGTGAAACGGTGATAAGGCTTTTAATACCAAGACTTTAAGTCCATGGCACTGACTAGTCCCTCTGCCTTGTCCTAATTGTTAGTGGTACCCATGAAGTCTATCCCTTCATCCGAATTGGCTTATTCTTCTTTTCTTGATCTCATCATTTTCCTGTTGACCAGGGAAAAAGTAGTGGAGGGTGAAAATTTGGCCTCTTATATTTTTGGTTGTGAACCTAGGCTTTAACGGCTGAGTCATCTCTCCAGCCCAAGATTTAGCCTCATTTTGCCCTGACATTCTGTTCTTTTGGAAGCAGTCATCTGTGAGAGTAAGAGATCATTCTTACCACCTCGTTGTAGGTGAGACACTGAAGTTCCTTGTTTGACAGGTAACAGGGCTATTGTTCAGTGTGGAGAAACAGTTTCCTTCTGGTTACAGAAAGTGGATATGGATGAGGGACTTAAGAATGCAAAATGAGATAGAGCAGGACTGAAGACTGGGAGACAGCCCCACGCCTCCTCGGATGCCCAGGGCTCTGTACTCTGGTCTCGCAGAGCTCAGAGATCCGACTGCCTCTGCCTACAGAGTGTGGAGATTAAAGGTGCGTACCACCACGCCGAGCTGTTGTTTTCTTTAAAAACAAAAAAACAATCCCCCACCCCCAAGCCCAGAATTGTTCACTAAATCTAAAGCTACTAGCTTTTGTAATAATAGACTGACTGGCCAGTGAGTTTAAGAGTTGAATTGTCATGGCAACGGTTGCTAGGCTTTGTAAACCCAGCTGGTCAGGTTTTTGCCTCATTGGCCTTATGTTCAGCTGTGCCTAGTTTGTTTGCTCGTGCTAGAAAAAAACAGAGCAAAAGGCTACCTTTTACCTCACACGGAGAGAGAGGGCTAAGGAACCACTTAAATTTGGGGAATGAGTTGAGACAGAAGGAGCGGATCTCTATGAGTCGGAGGCTAACCGGATCTATGTTGTGAGTTCCAGGGCAATAAGAGTATTAAGTGCCACATTGTCTCAAAAAACAAAACAAAAATAAAAGAAAAATAATGGAAGGCATACCACCCTGGCGGCGCCTGTAATCACAATGCACAGCAGTCTGAAGCTGGGAGATCCCAAGTTTCAGGCCAGCCTGGGCTAGAGATAGCTTCTCAAAACAGCAAAACCAAGGGGTTGGGGATTTAGCTCAGTGGTAGAGCCTAGCAAGCGCAAGGTCCTGGGTTCGGTCCCCAGCTCCAAAAAAAAAAAAAAAAACAAAAAAAAAAACAGCAAAACCGATGACCCAGTGGACAGAATTCCACTGCAAGTATAAGGATATGAGTTCAGAATTGCAACACACATAAAAGTTGTAAGGACAGCCGGGCAGTTGTTACACGTAGGCGCTTGGAAGGCAGAGGTCAGTGGATCCCTGAGTTCTAGGCCAGTTTGGTCCTCAGAGTTCCAGGACAGCCAGGGTCACAAAAGAAACAAAACAAAAGAAGTTTCGGTGGGGACCTGTAATACCAGACCAGGTAGGAGGGAGAGGAGAATCACTAACTGGACATGGGATAATTGGGTCCCTTAAACTCACTGGCCAGTCAACCTAGCATTACAAAAGCTAGCAGCTTTAGTTTAGCGGAGAATTTCTGTTTTCAAAAAGAAAGAAGAAAGAAAGAAAGGAGAGAGAGAGAAAAGAAAGAAAAGGGAAAAAGGGGAGGGAGAGGGGGAGGGGAGGGGGAGGGAGGAGGAAGGAGGGAGAGGGAGGGAGGGAGGGAGGGAGAGAGAGAGAGAGAGAGAGAGAGAGAGAGAGAGAGAGAGAGAGAGAGAGAGAGAGAGCATCAGCGAAGCGTGGTGGGGAACACCTTTAATCCCAGCACTCTGGAGGCAGAGGCAGTCGGATCTCTCAGTTCAGGGCCAGACTAATCTACAGAGCTAGTTCCAGGAGAGCCAGGGCCATGCAAAGAAATCCTCACAAGCAACAACAAACTACCAAAACAAAACAACCAGTCAACATTATTCACACAGGTCTGAACCATCTTGGGACAGGCCTTCATCTGAAAAAGAAAAAAAATCCTTGAGAACTTGACCTGCAGCAGAACCCAAATTGCACCCATGTACCAGGAAGGACCTCATGGCTTGAACTTGGCCAGAGTCACTCCCTAGCTACTTCTTAGCAATAGCTAATCAAAGATTAGTCTGATTGTTTCGGATGTACTTTCAGACCCTTTGTGATTATACATACAGTCTTTCTTCAGGGCACCCACCATTCAGTCAGCTTATAGTCATTCTATTAGACGCTTGCCAAAACAAGTGCTTTGTTCATTGAACTTTCCTACCCACTCTACAAGATGGATACTCTCTTTGCTTCCTTTTTGAGAGATGGGGAAACTGAAGCTTAAAAAGATTAGTGATCGGGGTTGGGGATTTAGCTCAGTGGTAGGGCGCTTGCCTAGAAAGCGCAAGGCCCTGGGTTCGGTCCCCAGCTCCGGGGTAAAAAAAAAAAAAAAAGATTAGTGATTGGTTCCAGCTGAGAGGTACCAAGGAAGGTTCATATTCTGGTCTGTTGAGCATCCTCTGCAAATACTGATTCCAGCTTCTTTAGTGTTGCAGTGTTCACTCAATGCCCAGTGACTACCCCGGTTGCTCCCAAGGCTTCGGTACTAGTCTTGATTTCGGAGGTGTCTTACTGCCAACCTGGAGTAGCTGAGCTGTCCTTTGCCTCCCTGGCATGCAGGCAGCCACTGTTAATTTTTCTTTTTTTTTATGATGAAAGACTGCCCATTAAATCCTTTCCCACAACATATATACAAACATCCTGGAGGTTCTGTTCAGGATCCTGCCTAAGGAAGAGTTGAAGGCTGAACTTCATCATCTTATTCTTTGTGACAGGAAGTAGCCTTTTTCTGCGAAGGTTCTTCAGTCTGCACGGTGAAGAAGACACAAGGAGTAAGCCCAGAGGCCGTGTCTGGACCCAAGCAATTGTGTGAGAATTAGTCTGGGGTTTCTAGAGGACCACAGTAATCTAGACCAGCCTTCCAGCCTAAGGGAATAATTTTCAGGTAATCATCACAAGTCCTGACTCCACTCTCCTGTCAACATTAAATGAATCTGTCTGACTAGGGCTTTTGAACTGGTTTCATTCAGAGCAAAGCAAATAACTAGACATGAGAGATGGGCCATACTGACCTTACGTCGTCATTTTCTTTCCTGGACCTAATGATTAGAGGCTCTGTGTCTCGGTCACAGTGACTCCACTGTCTGTGGTCCACTCTCATGGTGACCCTTGACCATTTCCAGAAGTCTTCTTTTACAGCCATGAGACACAGGACCCCTGAGATCCACATTCTAACCTCTGCCTTCAGGGCAGTCCCCAGTCTGTGTGAAGTTTCCAAGTGTGTGTCTCCTCCCTTCTTCTTGCTTTCAAGAATATGTAAAAGAATGCAACAGATGGGCTAATGTCCCTAGAAGAATCCTTTAAGCAATTTTCTTTTTTTTTGGTTCTTTTTTTCGGAGCTGGGGACCGAACCCAGGGCCTTGTGCTTCCTAGGCAAGCGCTCTACCACTGAGCTAAATCCCCAGCCCCTTAAGCAATTTTCTTAATCTTAATATATCTCAGCTTCCACAGCTCTAAACAATGATGTAAGTGGTCGCATTTGGAAGTTGAGAGGAAGGAGTGACTGGTCAGATCAAATTTGTATCCATGCTTCTCCATAATGCTCACACACAGACGAGGTCACATTCTTAAGTTGCAAAGAACGCGTTGCTAAGAAGTAAGTCCCAGTATTTGCATTGTCCTTGCTGCTAGTACTTACGGTACTACCCCACTGCCAATCACAACGCTCATTATTGTTAGGTTTTAAGTTCAGGACTAATGGCTGAGGTGCCTGTTTAACATATGAAAGTGGGTCTGGCTGCCCGGTTTTCCTAGCATCCCTTAGTTCCTACCTGTTACAAGGTTCCTGGCTTGCATATCCTGCCCTCTTCATGGAGCTGGGTTGTTCATTCCTATATAATCCAACCATTTTTGTTACCTGCTATTTTGTATCTTTGTACCTCCTGGTTGCTGCACTTGGCTCCCCTCTCTTTCCTCTTTCTTCCCCTTTTCCTCTTCCTGCCTGGCCCAGCTCAGTCTGGTCATGTCTACTCTGGACTCTCCCTGAGGCCCCTGGCTCTGCTCTCCCACATAACTATAATAAACTTTCTCCTCCACCTTACCTAGGAGCAGTCATGTTCATTCATTCATCCATTCGTTCATTCAATAATCATGACAATTGCTATGCTGTATGTATTCATTGCTGTGTTTGGGCATTGTGGTTAATGAGATATATATCTCTATTTGTTTGTTTGATTGATTTTAATCACCCCTCAGGTTTGGAGGGAAATGCTAGTGGGATCTAGAGATCGGGATAGAGACTTCAGAATGAGGTGGTCCACACAGAGTCCATTGTCCACTAATCTCTATCAGCTGTTGACAAAGGGTTGCTGAGTGCAAACACGGTCTGCCATTTACACTAAAAAGCTGTGTAGGCTCCTGGTCAGCGTCCTCCTGCTGCTGATGCCATTCCAGTGAGAAAAGTTCTCTTAGCTAGGGTTTCTATTGCTGTCACAAACACCATGACCAAAACGCACGTTAGGGAGGAAAGGATTTATTCAGCTTACACTTTCTGAAGGAAAATTTTTTAAGTTGTTTTTATTTATTATTATATATACGTACACTGTAGCTGTCTTCGGACACACCAAAAGAGGGCTTTGGATCACAATACAGATGGTTGTGAGCCACCATGTGGTGGCTGGGATTTGAACTCAGGACCTCTGGAAGAGCAGTCAGTGCTTTTAACCACTGAGCCATCTCTCCAGCCCTACCTTATGCTTTCATATTGCCTGTTCATCATCACCAAAGAAAGCCAGGACAGGAACACAAGCAGAGCAGGATCCTGATGCAGAAGCCATGGAGGGGAGCTGCTTACTGGCTTACTTCCCCTGGCTTGCTCAGCCTGCTTTCTTATAGAGCTAAGGACCACAAGCTCAGGGATGATACCACCCACCATTAGCTGGGCACTTCACTATTGATCACTAATTGAGAAAATGCCTTACAGCTGGCCTCCTGGAGGCATTTCCTCAACTCAAGCTTCTTCCTGTCTGATAGTTCTACTTTGTATCAAGTTGACACAAAACTGGCCAGTACAAATATGGTTTGTGCTGAGTCACTGTGTTGGCTGTTGAATCTGCTGATGTCCAATAAGAAGCCCTTCCTCAGCAACCAGGTGGGCATCATTACCCATTGAGTATCCAGCACAAGGGATATCTGTGCAGTCTCAGCACACATGCAGATCTCATGGGACATAATCCACTTGGCCTACAATACTTACAAGCTTCTGCTCTTGAAGTAGAAGGTAAAGTCATAGACATCCGAATGGTTTTCAGACACGTGGAAAATTTTGGATGTAGCACATAGCTACATTCCTAGAATCCAAGGCAGTGGCTAAATATCCTCAAGGGTTGTTTGAGAACCATGAGGTGTGTACTACTGAGGCCAATGTCTAGAATATTGTGAACACACTTGAATCTGAATTCTTCCATCAACATGCATGCTACAACGTAAAAATCAATAGTATAAAGGCATACTGTTTTCTCAGTAGCAGCGTACCACATGCACGCTCACAGATGCTCGTGAAGCATGACATACCATACTCTGCTGTGAATTCCTGCCGCACACCGCAGGAGTAGGTACTTGAGCCTTCATACAGCCTCAGAGGAGATGGCCGTGACTCTAACAACAGTAAGAAGAGGAGATATTGATAAACTGGCCACCCACCACTGCCTGCAGAAACCAACGGAGACCCAATGCAGACAAGGGGCATTCTTTTGCCTCAGCACTTGGCCAGGATGGTGATAATAGACACATAAGAGCTAAATCTTCTTGCTTTCAAGGTCGCTCTTGTCAAATAAAATTCCACACCCCTAGTTTCTCATTGGTTTATATACTTTCTTGGAGTGTGTCCCAACATCTTAATTTGTGTCCTTTTTTTTCTAGAGCAATACTAAATCATGCAGATATTAGAAACTCTTTGCTTATTTTCTGGCCTATGGTAAATCTTTTTTGCTCCCATTCATGGCATGTCTTCAAATCTTTTTGAGAGGTAAAAGCTGAGAAGATGTGCAGGGGTGGAAAGATCGGCTTGGTCAGTAACTGTTTACCACTACAGCATGGGAACCAGAAATCAGATGTACAGATGTAGAGATAGCGTAGCACATGTTTGTAATCCCAGCTCCAAAAGAGATAGAAACACCCTGGGGGCTTGCTAGCCTGGGAGTCTAGCAGACACAGTAAATTCTAGGTTCAGAGAGAGAACCTGTCTCAAGAACAAAACAATCAAATGTGATTCAAAAAGACACGTGATACTGAATTCTTCCACCAACGTGCATGCACAGTGTACACCCTTACACACTTCAACACGACACCCACATTTGGAGAGAGAGAGAGAGAGAGAGAGAGAGAGAGAGAGAGAGAGAGAGAGAGAGGCTCAGAGAGGAGAGTTCAGGCGCAGGAAGGGAAGTCTTTGCAGAGACAGATGAGGTTGTTAGATGTGGCTACTGTGTCTGAGAAATTGCATTCTTGACTTTGCAAAGCACTCCTTAGCATTAGTTCAAACAGCCATTGGTGACACTAGATAGCACAGCTTTAGTACTATTTGTTCCCAGGAGTGACTGGCAAAGACAACAGTGACAGTTCAGTCACTCAGCAGAGTAATGGCTCCTCGTGTCCCCAGCATCGTTTGCCCCAGGATAAAATGCCTTTCCAACCGTCCTCTCAGCATGACAGGAAGTGGGTGGGCCGGAAGTTGAGGAGAGGTGAGCTGTGAACACTCCAGGGGACAATCTGAAGCTTCTGCTTTGAAATACTAAGCAAGACAGAAAGCGGTTAAGGAAGTGGGGGCTGGGAATACATGCAGTAAAATGCAGTTTTCATTTCTTCCGCTCTCTAATTAAACACTGGCAATCACATTGGCTTTGGTCTTGGTTATGTTAATATAGGATACATACATACAGTCACGAACAAACTAAACATTACTGAGAACCTACCCCGAGGGGAAAACCCAGTGTTAAAGGACTAGCAAAGGGATGGAAGGAGAAGGCTTTCACTAAAGCATAAAGTCTCTTCTTTCCCAGAACAAGACAATCAGCTGTGAGGACATGATGTAAAATCAAGATAGGAAGAAAGCCTTAAATACCTCCCAGCCAGCTCTTATTTCTGTGAACACATACTACCTTCTTGCTTATTTCTCAGTTCCTTTCCCTGCTATGTGGGGACATTAGTGACATTCAGTTCCTATTTGCAGCATACTCAAGGCAAAGAAAGGGCTCGTGTCCAGAAGCAGAGAAGCCCTCAGTAGGTTACAGCCTTCATGACTTTTCCTAAAAGAATAAGTTGTTGCTATGTAATTTGAATTGTGTGTGTTCCTCAAAGGCTCTTTTGTCCCTGGCCAATGACTTCATTGGGAGGTTTGGGAACACTTCCTAAGTGAGGCCTAGTGAGAGGAAGTTAGGCCATCGGGGGCGTGTTTTTGAAGAGACAGTGGAAGCTCAGCTTCTGCCCCTCTTTTGTCTTGAGCGACCATGAGGTGAGCAGCTTCATTTGCATATGTTCCCATTGTAATACGAAGCCTTGCCACATGACCAAAAAAGGGGGGGGCAACTGATTATGGACAAGAACCTCTAGAAAGGAGTTGTCTGTCTTCACATTTTGTAGAGCAACCACAAGTTCCTAGCACTGATTCAGCCCAACCCCATGACCTTCTAGAAGGGGCTGCACAGTTCACCTGTACTTGAGAATTAGTACTTCACCCTGCAGTCTGCTGTGTCTTAACGTTACTCAATACTTATGCTGCTCTTGAGATACTGAGTGACAGCTAAACCTATACCATTCTTTCTCTTTTCTTTCTGGTGGTTTGAATGAAAATGGTCCCTATGGGCTCACTGAGAGTAGCACTGTTTGAAGGTGTGACCTTTTTGGAATAGGTATGACCTTGTTAAAGAAAGTGTTGCCACAGGGACTCTGAACTTTCAAGTGCTCAAGCCGGGCCCAGTGTTTTTCTTTCTCTTTCTGCTGTCTGCTGATTTAGTGGTAGAACTCTCGGCTCTTTTCAGCTCTATGTCTGCCTGCCTGCACCATACTTCCTGCCATCATGATTATGAACTACACCTCTGAACTCTAAGCCAGCCCCAATTAAATGTTTTCCTTTATAAGAGTTGCCATGGTCATGATGTCTCTTCACAGCATTAGAAACCCTAACTAACACACTTTCCTTCATGAAAGCAAGATAGACTTGAACAAAATAAATAATAAAACAAGCATCAGAAATAGATGCACCCCTACCCATCACCGAAGGATGCAGCAAATGCTAAGTACATGCTGATGTTTACTGAGCATATATTATATACTACACACACACACACACACACACACACACACAGTGACTAGTCCACATTCCCTAGGGTAAGTGACTCAGGTACAAGTGACTTACAGCAGTGAGTGCTCAGGGAAGCCTGTAAGAAAGAAGAGAAGCATGGTAGTGAAAGGAAAGACCACCATGGCTGACAGGACCCCTCCCAGGGTCCCAGCCTGATCTTACTGAGGAGCTCTGGAATGCACAAAACACCTCACAGCTTTGAGATTCAGCTATGCCAGTCATTGGCTAAGGAATAGATCTCTGCCCCTGGGAATAACAACCTGGCTTGTAGAATTAACAGTATAAAGAAGATAAAAGAAATACACAGAAAAACGATAAAGGCCAGGACACTGACAATGCCTGTTGTAAAACCCCAAGACAGTGGCAAAAACCAACAGCAAATTCCATTTAGCAGAGGATTCTGCATGTCCTGCAACTTCCGGTGAGAATCAGTCAGCTCTCCTCACAACCAGACCTGCTTTTCAGACATAATATCCACGTGTCAGCCAGTATATGTATACGTACAGTAAACAAACCATTCCTTTGTGAGGGCTGTTTGTCTTTCTGACTTCTCTCAGCCTCTGCCACCTCATTCAGTCAGGACACATTTCCTCCTTATGGGCTCCAAATCCTGGAAGAGAGCCTCTGTCTCACCCTGGGAAAACACTGGTCACTATTTTCCCTAACAGTGATGCCCAAGCACTTCCTGCTGCCTTAGGAGCTGGCAACTGCACAAAGAGCATTAGATGAGGCAGCAGTATTTGGAATTTGATTTCACAACTTCTAGCCATAGGACGAATAGACTATGAACTTTGTTGGCATAATTGATGAGGCAGTGATGTTCATAAAGCTTTATTTAGCATAATAAATTAGACCAGATTACGTACACATCATTCTTTATATATAACTAATTACTATTTATCATCATAAAGTCAATAACGGGCAGGGGAGATACATCTGTAGGTAAAATGCTTGCCACACAAGCATGAGGTTCTGGGTTTGAATCCTATAATTCGTGTGTGTGTGTGTGTGTGTGTGTGTGTGTGTGTGTGTGTGTGTACGCGAGCGCGCGCACGCGTGCGTGTGCTTAAAGCTGGGCATGATTGTACATGCTTACTATCTCAGTACTGGAGAGGCAGGGGCAGAATTTCACTGGCCAGACAACCTCTTACTTGACGAGTTCCAGGCCAAGTGAGAGACCCTGTCTCAACAAGAAATGTGAGCTAACATCTGGGGAATGATATTTGAGGATGTCCATTGTCCTCCACACATTTTCACACATATACAAATTCACTTGCACCCACATGTAACCTGAACTAGCACAAGCATGTACACAGACACAGACACACACAGACACACACACACACACACACACACACACACACACACACACACCTCAAGATGAAGACTTCAACAAGGATGTCGGAAGGCCTGGACTCTGCAGCAAGCCTTCTCAACTTTGACCTTGCTGACAGTTCTTTGCTCCGTTTGGTGAACTATAGGAGGAATAACTTTTGCCTCTGGTCGCTTGATACCTACAGCAGTGCCCTAGTCCTAAAGTTGTAAGAACCAATAATATCTTCAAATATCCTCTCAAGGAAGTCTCCCAGGGCTCCTGAGCACCTCTCTGAGAGGGCAAGGGCAAGAAGGACTTACCTGGCCACATCCCTTCTCTTTGACAAGCTCCCTTTCTGGTAGTCTTGTATTATTGTATTTTTGATTTTCCCCGTGATATCATCTGTGATCACCCCTGACCAATGTCTAGTTTATTTTCACTTCATAAGCATTTGTGCAATAATTGCACCTTAGGAACCTGGCGTTTTCTACTTAGCTTCCCACCTTCAGCTCAAGCTTAGTTTTTCCTGAAAATATTAAATCTGAGGAGGAGACACTAGAAGCAGGGGGCAATGGGTCTTCGATGGGTCTGCACGTGTGTAGCACTTACTTTTGCCAAGTTTGTTTTGAACTCCTGGTGCACTAAATAGTGTGGGAAATGACATAAGAGGGACTTGGAATGAATGATCGACATGTGAGAGAAGAGGGATGGGAAAAGACAACAGGTTCCTTAAGGCTGAGCCTTTAAAAGTTAAAGTCTTAACTTTTAAAATATCCTAGGGGCTGGAGCGATGTCTTAGCCATTAAAAGCATTAATGTCTTAGCCATTAAAAGTTGATTTACCAGAGGGCCAGAGTTTGATTCTCAGCACCCACATGGCAGCCTAGGGAATCGCACACCTTCTTCAGGCCTTCATAGACACTGCACACATAGTACATAGACTTTCACTAAGGCAAAACACCCATACATATAAAATAAAACACATTCTTTTGAATTAAAAAGTATCAGCCCAGCTAAAGAAGTCTTATTAAGTCTAATTCTGACATTGCTGTTCATATCCACAGAAGCCTATTTTTTTTAGTTTTGTTTTTTCTTTTTCAAATGTCAGGCCAAGTAAAGTAATATGGCCCATCATCCCTCACTATAGACTGTCTCTTTACATTATTACACATTTCTAGGATTGAATTTTACAAAACAGGTCAAATAAATGTCTATGTAATCAAGAAATGATATGTTTCTGAGAGGGGGTATGGAACGCTGAACTTTAAGCAAAGTACCCTTCAAAACTGGGCAACTTCCTCTTTGTGGAATATGAGGGAAAACTACCTCTCAGGTTTGAACCTGACACCAATGCTCACTACCATCTTGGAACAGGGAAACTCGGTAACTCTGAGTTCAGAGGATGTCAGAAGAGACCTTTCAAAACTCTGGAATCAAGTTAGGCATGGATTTAGGGCTATCGTGCCAGAACTCTGCAGGCAGGCTAAAGCAGGAGGACCACAGGTCAGGATCAGCCTGTACTATATAGCCTTGTTTCAACAAAACACCTCTAGCACCCAGCTCCACTCCATATGCCTCATTGAATGCCCATTCCCTTATGGTTGTGTATTTTGTTTATGTGTATATAATGAGTATAATATATGTATGTGTACTTATTTGTGCCTGTGGTACACATGTGTGCACATGCATATGGACCAAAACTTAACATCAGGTGTTTTCTTCAATTGCTCTCCACTTTATTTTTGAGATAAGACCTCTCTTATCATTGAACAACAGTGCTCATAAATTAGGGTAGGCTGACTGGCCAATGTGCTCCATGGATTTACCTGTCACTGTTTCTCTAGGGATAAGACGATAGGTGCAAACTGCCACGCCCAGCATTACATAGGTTCTAGGATCTGAACTCCAGTCCTCGTGATTATGTGGCAAGCACTTTGCTGACTGAGCTGTCTCCTTCATTCCCTATGGTTGCATTTTAACTGTAATTTTTATACTTGAGTTATTTCTGATTCCTCTGCTTATTTTTATCCTGAAATCATAAGCTTCCAAGGGCTGATGTTTGTAAAGTTCATTTTGTGAGCACCTACCTCCTGGAAGCCAATAAGTATCTGCTGAATTGAATTGAATTTTCGTAAGCTCACTTGAGGTCTTGTCATGTCATCTAAAGTTTGTTGGCCGAGGAAGTGGGGAAATAGAAGGACAGAAGAGAGAAAGAGAAAAAAAAAAAAAAAAAAAACACAGGAACACAGGAAGGGAACATGTTGGAATGTTTGGTCAAATGTGTTTATGTCCCAGAAATTCTTAAGAGATGTGGTATGCCCTTTGAAACTATAATAAGATTGTAAGGAATAATTGTCTCCTTGGGAGATAAAGGTCATTATTATTAATGAGAACAAAATTACCACCATTCTCCCCTGTCCCGTGGTTGTAAAAAAGGAGTGGAGAAAGAACATATACTGTAGTTTAGGACACAGATGAAACTTGTTTCCCATTTCTTTTTGATCTGAAGCCCTGCCGTTGCCTGAGTTTTCCTGTGGCCCTACTTGAGAGGATGAAGAAGAACAAAGCATCTCTCTGTCCTCTGGGAGCACCACTATTTCTCTGCTGTGTGAATGGTCTCTCCTTAGAGCAGGAACTTAGGTCATGTGAAGGCATTTCCTCCAAATGTAAGATTCATCTGCGCGAATCTGCATTTCCCATTATGATCTAGATACTACGGCACCCTGCAGCTGCTTCTGCTGTTTCCACTGGATGGCCTATGAGGAGCCACCATGTCCTCCGGCTCTCACAGGCTGATGAGAGCTTGGTTAGAACAGGCAAAATGGGGGCTGGGGATTTAGCTCAGTGGTAGAGCGCTTACCTAGGAAGCGCAAGGCCCTGGGTTCGGTCCCCAGCTCCGAAAAAAAGAACCAAAAAAAAAAAAAAAAAAAAAAGAACAGGCAAAATTGAAATGAGCCTCGATGTGTAGCCGGGGACACCTCAGCTGACCATGACACAGATTTCCTGACCAGAGGAAGTCACAGTGGAAGAAGTTGAGACCGGTTGTCATGTTGCATCCACAGCTAGGAAGCCAGGGATGGTGAAAACAGGGGTTCGGCTCACTTTCGTCCTTACCCATCCAAACTCCATCCCATGAAATGGTTGAACCCACAGTGAAGGTGGGTCTTCCCACTTCAATTAACCTAATGTGAACAATCACGAATAAGCATGGCCAGAGGCTAACCTAATTTACATAGACCCTCACAGACGTACCCACAGACTGTTCTCACAGGTGATTTGGCACACAAGTTGGTAATAAGCACTAAACGTCACAGATGCCGATGGAGGTATGCTGGAATCCGGAGTCATCAAGGCAGAGGAGATGCAGGGAAGAACCCCTTGAGTTTTACTCAGGAGGATTTTAGAACCTAGTCAAACAGATAGATGGAGTTAAGAGAATGTACTCTACACTGGAGCTCAGTCTGAATGTCTCAGTGGATGGTTACATCTCAAATGATAAGGAGTCCTTACTGGGATTCATATCCCCAGTGGGTACGTAGGCTTCTAGAATTTAAGCTACCTATTCAATTTTGAACCTATTTCTGGAACTCATGTCAAGAGAGTAAAAAAAAAAGCTGTGGTTGACCAAGGAATTGGACTCTTACTCAAAGAAAGAAACCAGGACCTATGTAGTCTGTAATTACTACCCTAAGGCAGGAGGATCCCAAGCATGAAGCCAGCCTGGCCTATTTAGCATGTTTGAGGTCACCCAGAGCTACCTAACAAGACTACGTCAACAAAATAAAACTAAGCAAAATAAAGGCACAAAAAGGGTGGGTGAGGCTTTCAACAAGGAATATTTGGGAATCCATCTAATATAATTTAGATATAAACTAAAACTAAAACCAAAAATCCCACAGCCATTCTGTCCAGTGTAACGGGCAGAGCTGTAAGCTCCAGTGTATGGAACAAGGGCACAGTTTCTGAGTCATCTGGCATTCCTAGGACTATTCCTGCTGACTTCCTAAGATCAGAGCCTACAAAAGGTGGTCATGTCAACTGCTTGGGACATGGATGTTTCATGATGGATGTCCTTCATTGACTCACTCTCTTTATTATTTCCGGTACTGATTGCTGGACGGTGCATACCAGGCCGTGTTAGAGAATCTGGCCAAGAGAGCGCACCTGAAGTAGAAGCTGTGAAGGCGGGCTCATTAACTGAGGAGGAACAGATGAGAGCCTCCTTGGAAATTTTATCTGAAGCATCATGGTACCACCCTCCAATGATTGGCTAGAAGCACTGTTCAGTGCCTTCCATTGGCAAGATCATAAGAACTTCTAAGCTTCCTCCCATTAGATGAGAAATACCACCAAGGTACTTTACTATAAATCAAGTTTCTCTTTTTTTCAACCAAGAGAATATGAAGTGAGCCTACTTTTTTATTTTTCTAAAAAACTAACAATGTGGAGAGGAATAAGAAAGACTAAGGTAGTGAGATAATCCCAGCACCTAAATGACTGGGGCAGGAGGATTGCTAATTCCAGACAAGCATGGCTACAGAGCAATAGCCTGCTAAAAACACAAACACAAAAGCTGAGAGCAGACCTGGAGGAGGACTTGTCCACTGGGGAAACAGAGAAGGTAGAAAGTCAGTGGTGAGGTGGAAGATTTCCTGGATGGTCCAGAAGCAAAGTCCCCTGGCCTCATGGACTTGCTCAGAATCAGCCCCTGGGATGTTTTCATACTGGCTACTGATTAGATACAGACATTGGGTTTGAGATGAGTGTCTCGATGTAAGTCATAGTCAAGACTCGCTCCCAGCCAAGAATCCAGAGGATGATTCAGGCTTCAGGGCTGGTTCACTTTTGCTGGGCAATGGCAAAGGCACCTCAGTTCATTTCCACCCAGACTTTGTCAGTTTCATTTTGCTGCCATTACCCTTCATACTTTCTGATTTTATTTGTTTATTTGCTGTTTATTTATTATTTTGTTATTATTCACTCATATATTACATTCCCACCATAGTTTCTCCTTGCTCCATAACTGCTGAATTCTAGGAGTTCTTCTTTGAGAATTATATTTTCATCTATCATTACTCATTATGTGGGAAAGGCAAGAAGTATAGAAATGTTTATTTTTTTTAATTACCAATTCTGTTTATTTGGGAATATTTTTACTTGTTGTATACTCTGTGCCCATAACTTGGTTGGTGACTATCTGCATATATAGGGTGTCATAGGCAGAAACTCCTATGTCAAGAACCAGAAAGCATGGATGAGCTAAGCATGGTAGTAGCTTTAATACCAGCTCTTAGGATATAGAAGCAGGAGGATCTCTGTGAGTTCAAGGCTGGTCTGGTCTACATAGCTAGCTAGCTCCAAGACATCCACAAAGAGATGCTGTCTCAAACAAAACAAAACAAAACAAAACAAAACAAAACAAAGTGCCTATGAGAAAGCTGTTGAATAAGAAATGGGACAGTCAACCAAAGGTATATATAATTCATACAACCTATGCCTACATTTGAGTGTCAAGCCCTAGTGTACAAAAGCATGGTTACACATCTGAAATGCACCTTCAGAGAAAACAAATATAGTGCTGTCTGTCTGTCTGTCTCTGCCCTACCTTCCTATTAAATATCACTAATCAATTGTTGGATTTTTATAAACCTCTGACTTTACCTATACCCTAATGGTTTCTGTATCTTACCATATATCTTCAGCATTTTAAGCTGTGCCAAGGACACAGAAGACCCTTTACATGTTAAGTGAAAACTGATAACTATTTATCTAGTATCTATTTATGGAGACTGTGTAAGGCACATTGTCAATATTTTACTGCATTTTAACCCTCTGGTGTTGATAATATTGTTGTCCTTAATTTGTAAATGAGCTCTTGAAGAAGAAAGACATGTACGAGCTCACCAGAGGTCCCCTATCTGGCAAGTGTAGAACCATTGCTGATGCAGGGACAGATGCAGCTCCAGGCTGTCCCTTCAGCAGTCAGCAGCGTTCTCCTAACTTGGCAGTGAACTATACTCATGCCAAATCATTACTGTGAGTTCAATGCGGAAAACAGGCCCTCGCTGATTGAAGTAGAACTGGATATTTAATTAGACATTTTAGCATAAGTTGGGATACAAGTATAAGAGATGGAGGAAAACTCAGAGACAAAACAAGGCATAACTCCGGAGCATGGGGCGGGCTCCTCCAGGAAGAGCTGCTAAAGGTAAGACATGTAAGACAGACACACTCAAGAGTGGGTATGGGCTGCTTAAAGGAAAGTTGCAGAAAGCAGGACAAAGCCAAGTAGGAGAGAGTCAAAGTTAATTGTCTAAATAGCTATATTTCCCATGAAGGAGGCTCACATGTTTCCTCTCAAAGGGTACCCAGGATGTTTTTGTTCTTTTTCTCCTTTCTCTTCCTATAGGTAATAAAGTGACTCTCAGGGTGCTTGAGGTGGAATTAGAGTCTGGAAAAAGCAAAAATGAAAGCCACTAGGATTGCACGAGGTGGTGACCACAGTCCCTTTCCCTATACAGTGGGGTTTTGGTAGGATTCCCTGAAAACAGTGAACAGCTAAGGAGGGAGAAAGACCTAGAGTGGTGGTTAATCCTGCTATAATTCTTACTTCTCTCCTGTCATGGAGACTTAATTGGATTTCTGGGTTAGACCACCTCTCCCTTCTCACAGTCCAATAGTCTCTGTCTTTCTATTTTGCCTCTGACAAGATTTGGACTTTAGCTTTCTGGGTCTGAGTGTGCAAGTTCAGCTACTCTGCTTCACTGCTCTCATCAGAGTGTTACAAACAGATGAATGTTCACAACACAAGGGTCCTGGAGACTGCCAGTTAGCCAGGCAAGTCAGCCTGTCTCTACCAAAAAAGAAGTAAAATTGTAGGATTTTTAAAAGAAGTTTTGAGGCAGGGTCTCCTGTAGTCCAGATTATCTTGAATTCATTGCAATAGTTGAGGCTGGCCTTGAACCTCCTTTCTCCAACACCCAAGTGATGATCACAGATATGTGCTTTTTTAGACTTTATTCTGAAGCTACTTCATTACCTGTGGTTATGATGTTACATTGTACACGTTTTGCCTTTCTTCCATAAATCCCTGACTCAAAGGCAAGCCATGGAAGCTAGAATTTCTCTTTTTCAGATGTACCATATAAATTAATTTCCCCTTACCTTTCTGTCTTGGAGTTGGCCCTAAGAGAGTCTCTGCCTCACCCTAACGGATAGCAGATTATAGGACCCACATCGTAAAGAGGCTTCTCAGAGAAGCCAAGAAGAATCTGAGCAGATGGCCCCTCCCAGATCCATGAGTAGCTTGCGTTCTTTGTCCAACCACATTTCAAACAATTGTCCACATTGCCATCATGCTTATGCAAGGGCAGGGACCTTCTCAACACATAAACAAATAAAGGTGGCATATTCAGAGAGGGATGAGATACTCTGCACCTCCAAACCTACCTACAGGTTACCTTCCCCAGCTTTTCACTTGCATCCCTTGTGAGAAACCTGATTTACATAGGAACTAGAAGCCTAGTAAAGCAACCTATGGGTGATGACTGGCACCTGCAAATGCCAGTAGTCTTCTGTATTGAACCGTTTCCTATGGGACAAGAGCTATCACCAGATAAATGGTCTCCGAGTTGACTTAGAGAACACCCACATGTTATGCACTGTAGAACTGATCACTTGCTGGTAGGGAGAAAGGATCATTCCTTTGGGTGTCACTGCTCTCCTCTGGGCTGAGTTTTTCAAAGTGAAATCAGACGAAGAGGGTGTTTTGTTTTGCTTTGTTTTGTTTTGTTTTCCTACACTGTGACTCTTTACATGGTAAACTATGAGAAACTTAGCTTTCCATAAGTGCCACCCTGTCAGGGAATGGATTCTTTTTTTTTTTTTTTGGAGCTGGGGAATGAACCCAGGGCCTTGCGGTTGCTAGGCAAGCGCTCTACCACTGAGCCAAATCCCCAGCCCCAGGGAATGGATTCTTAAAACCATGTAACGATCATTTTGATTCCTAAAGGCACTCGTGCCACCTGAGCATTGATTTCTTCCATTTTCACTTTTGTTTTGAGATAAGGTACTAGCATAAGAATTTCTGTTCATTCAGAAGGCGGGGGCAGGGGGATTGTAGCTAGAGAGACGGCTCAGCAGTTAAGAGCACTTGCTGCTCTAGGAAAAGGCTCAGGTGAGGTTTCCAGCACCCACGTGGTAGCTCACAACCAAATGTAACTCTAGCTCCTAGGGATCTGATGGTGGCCTCTCCTGACCTCTGCAGGCTCCTCCATGCCCATGATATACATATACACACTCAGGAACACACATGCATATGAGATAATAAAATACGACCAAGCGAACAATAAGTAAATTGTATTCAAAACGCTTACCTTGATACTGTGTCAGTGCTAATGAAAAAAAAGAAGAGACATCCACACCATCAAATGAAGGGGAAATTCATAAAACATGCTTTGTCACAAAATATGCCATAACCTCTGAAAGAAACTTATTTTGTTGGACCAGAGATCACATGCTTGGCATAAATTAGGTTATATCAAAGTCTCGTACAAAGCAAGAAGAATAAATTGCAAAATAGAATGGACAGTAAGAGACTTGAGTCTGTTTTCCTATTTCAGAACCATTTCTGTCTATAGTTACACATCCTGTGCTAATATTAAGAATACTGGAGGGGCGTTCGGGTTTTTAGAAGCCAGGGGCTTATCAGGGTTTGAAGGACATCTGGTCCATCGGAACCTGAAGGAAACAGACCGGATAAACAGTTCTCTGCACCCAAATCCCGTGGTAGGGAGAGCTAAACCTTCAGAGAGGCAGACACGCCTGGGAAACCAGAAGAGACTGCACTCTGCACACACGTCTCGGACGCCAGAGGAAAACACCAAACGCCATCTGGAACCCTGGTGCACTGAAGCTCCCGGAAGGGGCGGCACAGGTCTTCCTGGTTGCTGCCGCTGCAGAGAGCCCGTGGGCAGCACCCCACGAGCGAACTTGAGCCTCGGGACCACAGGTAAGACCAAATTTTCTGCTGCAAGAAAGCTGCCTGGTGAACTCAAGACAAAGGCCCACAGGAACAGCTGAAGACCTGTAGAGAGGGAAAACTACACGCCCGAAAGCAGAACACTCTGTCCCCATAACTGACTGAAAGAGAGGAAAACAGGTCTACAGCACTCCTGACACACAGGCTTATAGGACAGTCTAGCCACTGTCAGAAATAGCAGAACAAAGTAACACTAGAGATAATCTGATGGCGAAAGGCAAGCGCAGGAACCCAAGCAACAGAAACCAAGACTACATGGCACCATCGGAGCCCAATTCTCCCATCAAAACAAACATGGAATATCCAAACACACCAGAAAAGCAAGATCTAGTTTCAAAATCATTTTTGATCATGATGCTGGAGGACTTCAAGAAAGACGTGAAGAACTCCCTTAGAGAACAAGTAGAAGCCTACAGAGAGGAATTGCAAAAATGCCTGAAAGAATTCCAGGAAAACATAAATAAACAAGTAGAAGCCCATAGAGAGGAAACACAAAAATCCCTGAAAGAATTCCAGGAAAACACAGTCAAACAGTTGAAGGAATTAAAAAATGGAAACAGAAGCAATCAAGAAAGAACACATGGAAACAACCCTGGATATAGAAAACCAAAAGAAGAGACAAGGAGCTGTAGATACAAGCTTCACCAACAGAATACAAGAGATGGAAGAGAGAATCTCAGGAGCAGAAGATTCCATAGAAATCATTGACTCAACTGTCAAAGATAATGTAAAGCGGAAAAAGCTACTGGTCCAAAACATACGGAAAATCCAGGACTCAATGAGAAGATCAAACCTAAGGATAATAGGTATAGAAGAGAGTGAAGACTCCCAGCTCAAAGGACCAGTAAATATCTTCAACAAAATCATAGAAGAAAACTTCCCTAACCTAAAAAAAGAGATACCCATAGAAATACAAGAAGCCTACAGAACTCCAAATAGATTGGACCAGAAAAGAAACACCTCCCGTCACATAATTGTCAAAACACCAAACGCACAAAATAAAGAAAGAATATTAAAAGCAGTAAGGGAAAAAGGTCAAGTAACATATAAAGGCAGACCTATCAGAATCACACCAGACTTCTCGCCAGAAACTATGAAGGCCAGAAGATCCTGGACTGATGTCATACAGACACTAGGAGAACACAAATGCCAGCCCAGGTTACTGTATCCAGCAAAACTCTCAATTAACATTGATGGAGAAACCAAGATATTTCATGACAAAACCAAGTTTACACAATATCTTTCTACAAATCCTGCACTACAAAGGATAATAAATGGTAAAGCCCAACATAAGGAGGCAAGCTATACCCTAGAAGAAGCAAGAAACTAATCGTCTTGGCAACAAAACAAAGAGAATGAAAGCACACAAACATAACCTCATATCCAAATATGAATATAACGGGAAGCAATAATCACTATTCCTTAATATCTCTCAATATCAATGGCCTCAACTCCCCAATAAAAAGACATAGATTAACAAACTGGATACGCAACGAGGACCCTGCATTCTGCTGCCTACAGGAAACACACCTCAGAGACAAAGACAGACACTACCTCAGAGTGAAAGGCTGGAAAACAACTTTCCAAGCAAATGGTCAGAAGAAGCAAGCTGGAGTAGCCATTCTAATATCAAATAAAATCAATTTCCAACTAAAAGTCATCAAAAAAGATAAGGAAGGACACTTCATATTCATCAAAGGAAAAATCCACCAAGATGAACTCTCAATCCTAAATATCTATGCCCCAAATACAAGGGCACCTACATACGTAAAAGAAACCTTACTAAAGCTCAAAACACACATTGCACCTCACACAATAATAGTGGGAGATTTCAACACCCCACTCTCATCAATGGACAGATCATGGAAACAGAAATTAAACAGTGATGTCGACAGACTAAGAGAAGTCATGAGCCAAATGGACTTAACGGATATTTATAGAACATTCTATCCTAAAGCAAAAGGATATACCTTCTTCTCAGCTCCTCATGGTACTTTCTCCAAAATTGACCATATAATTGGTCAAAAAACGGGCCTCAACAGGTACAGAAAGATAGAAATTATCCCATGCATGCTATCGGACCACCACGGCCTAAAACTGGTCTTCAATAACAATAAGGGAAGAATGACCACATATACGTGGAAACTGAACAATGCTCTAATCAATGATAACCTGGTCAAGGAAGAAATAAAGAAAGAAATGAAAGACCTTTTAGAATTTAATGAAAATGAAGGTACAACATACCCAAACTTATGGGACACAATGAAAGCTGTGCTAAGAGGAAAACTCATAGCGCTGAGTGCCTGCAGAAAGAAACAGGAAAGAGCATATGTCAGCAGCTTGACAGCACACCTCAAAGCTCTAGAACAAAAAGAAGTAAATACACCCAGGAGGAGTAGAAGGCAGGAAATAATCAAACTCAGAGCTGAAATCAACCAAGTAGAAACAAAAAGGACCATAGAAAGAATCAACAGAACCAAAAGTTGGTTCTTTGAGAAAATCAACAAGATAGATAAACCCTTAGCCAGACTAACGAGAGGACACAGAGAGTGTGTCGAAATTAAGAAAATCAGAAATGAAAAGTGAGATTCAGAGGAAATTGAAAAAATCATCAGATCTTACTATAAAAGCCTATATTCAACAAAACATGAAAATCTGCAGGAAATGGACAATTTCCTAGACAGATACCAGGTACCGAAGTTAAATCAGGAACAGATAAACCAGTTAAACAACCCCATAACTCCTAAGGAAATAGAAGCAGTCATTAAAGGTCTCCCAACCAAAAAGAGCCCAGGTCCAGACGGGTTTAGTGCAGAATTCCATCAAACCTTCATAGAAAACCTCATACCAATATTATCCAAACTATTCCACAAAATTGAAACAGATGGATCACTACCGAATTCCTTCTAGGAAGCCACAATTACTCTTATACCTAAACCACACAAAGACCCAACAAAGAAAGAGAACTTCAGACCAATTTCCCTTATGAATATCGACACAAAAATACTCAATAAAATTCTGGCAAACCGAATCCAAGAGCACATCAAAACAATCATCCACCATGACCAAGTAGGCTTCATCCCAGGCATGCAGGGATGGTTTAATATACGGAAAACCATCAACGAGATCCATTATATAAACAAACTGAAAGGACAAAACCACATGATCATTTCATTAGATGCTGAGAAAGCATTTGACAAAATTCAACACCCCTTCATGATAAAAGTCCTGGAAAGAATAGGAATTCAAGGCCCATACCTAAACATAGTAAAAGCCATATACAGCAAACCAGTTGCTAACATTAAACTAAATGCAGAGAAACTTGAAGCAATCCCACTAAAATCAGGGACTAGATAAGGCTGCCCACTCTCTCCCTACTTATTCACTATAGTTCTTGAAGTTCTAACCAGAGTAATCAGACAACAAAAGAAGGTCAAGGGGATACAGATCAGAAAAGAAGAAGTCAAAATATCACTATTTGCAGATGATATGATAGTATATTTAAGTGATCCCAAAAGTTCCACCAGAGAACTACTAAAGCTGATAAACAACTTCAGCAAAGTGGCTGGGTATAAAATTAACTCAAATAAATCAGTAGCCTTCCTCTACACAAAAGAGAAACAAGCCGAGAAAGAAATTAGGGAAACGACACCCTTCATAATAGACCCAAATAATATAAAGTACCTCGGTGTGACTTTAACCAAGCAAGTAAAAGATCTGTACAATAAGAACTTCAAGACACTGAAGAAAGAAATTGAAGAAGACCTCAGAAGATGGAAAGATCTCCCATGCTCATGGATTGGCAGGATTAATATAGTAAAAATGGCCATTTAACCAAAAGCGATCTACAGATTCAATGCAATCCCCATCAAAATACCAATCCAATTCTTCAAAGAGGTAGACAGAACAATTTGCAAATTCATCTGGAATAACAAAAAACCCAGGATAGCTAAAACTATCCTCAACAATAAAAAGACTTCAGGGGGAATCACTATCCCTGAACTCAAGCAGTATTACAGAGCAATAGTGATAAAAACTGCATGGTATTGGTACAGAGACAGACAGATAGACCAATGGAATAGAATTGAAGACCCAGAAATGAACCCACACACCTATGGGCACTTGATTTTTGACAAAGGAGCCAAAACCATCCAATGGAAAAAAGATAGCATTTTCAGCAAATGGTGCTGGTTCAACTGGAGGTCAACATGTAGAAGAATGCAGATTGATCCATGCTTGTCACCCTGTACAAAGCTTAAGTCCAAGTGGATCAAGGACCTCCACATCAAACCAGACACACTCAAACTAATAGAAGAAAAACTAGGGAAGCATCTGGAGCACATGGGCACTGGAAAAAATTTCCTGAACAAAACACCAATGGCTTATGCTCTAAGATCAAGAATTGACAAATGGGATCTCATAAAACTGCAAAGCTTCTGTAAGGCAAAGGACACTGTGGTTAGGACAAAACGGCAACCAACAGATTGGGAAAAGATCTTTACCAATCCTACAACAGATAGAGGCCTTATATCCAAAATATACAAAGAACTCAAGAAGTTAGACCGCAGGGAGACAAATAACCCTATTAAAAATGGGATTCAGAGCTAAACAAAGAATTCACAGCTGAGGAATGCCGAATGGCTGAGAAACACCTAAAGAAATGTTCAACATCTTTAGTCATAAGGGAAATGCAAATCAAAACAACTCTGAGATTTCACCTCACACCAGTGAGAATGGCTAAGATCAAAAACTCAGGTGACAGCAGATGCTGGCGAGGATGTGGAGAAAGAGGAACACTCCTCCATTGTTGGTGGGATTGCAGACTGGTACAACCATTCTGGAAATCAGTCTGGAGGTTCCTCAGAAAATTGGACATTGAACTGCCTGAGGATCCAGCTATACCTCTCTTGGGCATATACCCAAAAGATGCCCCAACATATAAAAAAGACACGTGCTCCACTATGTTCATTCCAGCCTTATTTATAATAGCCAGAAGCTGGAAAGAACCCAGATGCCCTTCAACAGAGGAATGGATACAGAAAATGTGGTACATCTACACAATGGAATATTACTCAGCTATCAAAAACAACGGCTTTATGAAATTCGTAGGCAAATGGTTGGAACTGGAAAATATCATCCTGAGTGAGGTAACCCAATCACAGAAAAACACCCATGGTATGCACTCATTGATAAGTGGCTATTAGCCCAAATGCTTGAATTACCCTAGATGCCTAGAACAAATGAAACTCAAGAAGGATGATCAAAATGTGAATGCTTCACTCCTTCTTTAAAAGGGGAACAAGAATACCCTTGGCAGGGAATAGAGAGGCAAAGATTAAAACAGAGACTGAAGGAACACCCATTCAGAGCCTGCCCCACATGTGGCCCATACATATACAGCCATCCAATTAGACAAGATGGATGAAGCAAAGAACGACAGGAGCCAGATGTAGATCTCTCCTGAGAGACACAGCCAGAATACAGCAAATACAGAGGCGAATGCCAGCAGCAAACCACTGAACTGAGAATAGGACCTCCGTTGAAGGAATCAGAGAAAGAACTGGAAGAGCTTGAAGGGGCTCGAAACCCCATATGTACAACAATGCCAAGCAACCAGAGCTTCCAGGGACTAAGCCACTACCTAAAGACTATACATGGACTGACCCTGGACTCTGACCTCATAGGTAGCAATGAATATCCTAGTAAGAGCACCAGTGGAAGGGGAAGCCCTGGGTCCTGCTAAGACTGAACCCCCAGTGAACTAGACTGTTGGGGGGAGGGCACCAATGCGGGGAGGGTTGGGAGGGGAACACTCATAAGGAAGGGGAGGGGGGAGGGGGATGTTTGTCCGGAAACCGGGAAAGGGAATAACACTCGAAATGTATATAAGAAATACTCAAGTTAATAATAAAAAAAAAAGAATACTGGAAAGACTAATGGTTACCACTACCTACCTATGCTGCTGAGGTGACCATTGCAATAGGCACACAGCAGCTATAGCAACCTGCACAAGATCTGAACACAAAAAATGCATGAAAATGGGAGAACGTATTAGTTACTTTCTGATGCTCTGGTAAAAAACCAGTACTAAGGGGCTGGGGATTTAGCTCAGTGGTAGAGCGCTTACCTAGGAAGCGCAAGGCCCTGGGTTCGGTCCCCAGCTCCGAAAAAAAAAGAACAAAAAAAAAAAAACAAAAAAAAAAAACCAGTACTAAAAGCAACTTAAGGAAGATTCTAGTGGAATAGAGTCTATCATGGCAGGGAAGGCAGGGCTAGACACTAGAACACAGACTGGAGAGGTGACAATAATCAAAATACATTATATGCATATATGATACTGTCAATAATAGGAAAGAGAAAATGAAGGGGAAATATAGCAACTGCTTAGGAAAGAGAAAGCATTTTTACAAATGTAATGTTAGGTAGGTACTCTATGATCCAAAATTCCACTACAGAAGATGAAAACATGTTCTCAAAAAGCATATGTAAACACATTCACAACAGCTCTGCATACAGCCAAGAACTAAAAATAGCCAAAAAATGCATTCCCAAGTGAGCGACTGCCAATACCAACCAGTAAAAATAGACCGATGGTATGATAGACTGATGGTATGATAGACTGATGGTATGATAGACTGATGGTATGATAGACTGATGGTATGATAGACTGATGGTATGATAGACTGATGGTATGATAGACTGATGGTACGTGGGGGCAATGCTTGCATTTCTGAGAACACAGTGCCTATGGAAGGATGTCAGACTTAAGAGAGAATGGCCATCCTTATTTGAAGACAAAAAATTCATGCTGAAAACTCCCAAGGGCTGCCAGAGAAAAAGCAGAAATGTGCTTGAGCACAGAGGACATCTGTCCTTCTGACACAGTTATATGATCAGCCACACTTGTCTGGAATCGTCAGGCTGATAACCAAGAGCTATGCATTTGCCTTTGTAATAGAAAAAGTAAAGTGACCTGTCATGGCCGTCACAAGGAAATATATGACCATTTCAACTTGCTCTTATCTCCTTAAAATGGTCCATTTTAAAATCAATTTACCTTGTGGACTATCCAACTGCCAGCCTTGAAAATGACTTCTTTAGAAGTGAAACTACACTTCTAAAACCAGGCACCAAGGTCCACAGTTCACCTCTCTGCCTTCTGGAATTGATTTTTACTTTTTCTATTGATTTTTTTTTCTGTTTTTAAGACAGGGACTCATTATGTAGCCATGGCTGTCCTGGAACTCACTCTGGAGACCAGCTGGGCTCAAACTCAGAGATCCTCTGAGTGCCTCTGCCTTCCAAATGCTGGGACTAAAGAAGTATGCCAGTCTACCTGGGTGATCTTGACATTTTCTTAAAAAGGGAATTATTTATTTATGTTATGTATATGAGTACACTGTAGTTGTCTTTGGAGACACCCGAAGAGGCCATCAGATCCTGTAAGCCACCATGTGGTTGCGGGGATTGAACTCAGTCAATGCTCTTAACTGTTGAATCATCTCTCCAGCCCTTGGTCTTGCCTTTTTAAGTCCTCATGTGGTAGTTTTCTTTCAGTGCTGAAGACCTAACCCAATTGCTCACTTGCTACTTAAGCCCTCTGCCAAAAATCCACAGGCCTAGCCTTGATTTCTCCTTGAGTAAAAATCAATGATTTCAAGACCGTTTGCTGGGTTTAGGGACTGTCTCATCAATTGGATTTTGGGTTACTAACATCACTATTGTTCTCTTTCAGATAGAGGTCAGTTCAGAGGGCGAACTGAAGGAGTCAGCTTCTTTCTTATAATAAGTAGGTCCCAAAGATCAAATGTAGGTCCTTGGGCTTGTCGGCAGGTGCCTTTATCCATTGAAGCATCCCACCAGCCTGATTCTCATATTATTTCCATAATTAAAAATGTAAAGAAAATAAGTTGTTTTTGCCTCAGACCCAGTCTTCCAGGGCTGCAGGAATCAATTCATTGGCTCTTTGATGTCATCCCGCTGTCTCAAAGTTGACTGTATCTTCTAAGTAAATTACCTGTCATGTGGCCAACATAGTCAGTAACTATAACACAGGAGTTCCATGATGATTTTTCTATTGCGATGAGTCCTGAGCTCGCTGCACATTGTTCCTTAGCAAGCAAGATTTAAAAAGTGTTCCCTTCATTCAGTTTGTTACTCCATGCAGCGTGGGAAACTCATGAGTCAGTAAGAAGAGTTCTGCCTCTGGCTGGGTCTAGGAGGCTGTGGCAGGCCAGGAGGTCTTCATCCCCTTGTGGCTGAGCTGTGTTCATCCTCCTCTCCTCCATTTCTTACTGACAGTCCTCAATCAACTGAATGTTACAATGCTACCCTGGCATTCAGTTGTTGCAATAGGATTGGTATTTAACAGATGTCGATATATCCTGTGCCTTTGTGGAAAATAACATTGTTTGCAGTACTAGGAACCAGACCAGAGGTCTGAATCAGCTCAAAGTATGATTCATATTTTACGCTTTTGGAAACCCCAGCTTATTTTTTTTTCTCTCTCTCTTTTACTTTTCATTTTGTGTTTTGTCTGTTTGTTAAGACAGAATCTCACTATGTATCTTAACCTGGCCTTAAACTCAGTGTATAGCCCAAGCTATCCTCGAACTTACTGCCAATCTTCCTTCCCTGGACTCCTTGGAGTTATAAGCATGTACCACCACACCAGACATTTCTCTCAGTGAATGCAGCTTCATTTGCTCACATATCCCCTAGCTTTGCATGAGCAGAAAGGGAATGCTGTGTGAGATTCTTCTGAAACAGGCCATGATTCTCATTCAAATGCCATACAAAGCTGACTTTCCAAGAATAAACAACAGAGACTCGAGGACAAGCTGGACTTGGGCAGAAGGAACCCAGCCTGAAGAGCAACATGAAGCAGGACCTTCTTGGACTGTTCAGACATCGGGGAGTAGAGAGGAGGGAGCTGTCTGATGTAGAGATGACAGAATAGATGGAAGGAGTGCAGCCATTACTTCTGTAAGCTAAAGCCACCTTAGCAGTATAGAGTCCTGTGCTCCGCTGGCCTGCTGGGCACACAGGCAGTTAGGTATGATCTCGGCACAGTCCCTCTCCCTTCTTCATGACTTCTTCAGACTGTTGCCTTTAATTCTCAGTTCACTAGCCTAGGGGGACAAGATGGCTACTATACTTCAAGGCATCAGGCACTAAGGAAAACAGAAATGTGTGTTGGGCAGAGACAGGGTTAGACATATTCTTTGATGTCTCTCTCCTCTCCTTCAAACTCCTACTACAGTATTGTTTTTCTAAAAGAATATCATGTCTGACTGAGCCCTTTACTCTCCCAGCAGTGAGGGCATAGCAACTGGTCAGGAAGGCAGAATCCCAAATCATAGTTCCAAGAATGTCCAGGCTGGAGGCTAGGAACGCCAGGAGAGTGAGTTCTGCCACCTTGCTACCCTTCCCCTTGTCTGGAGGCTACCTGTGAGGATCAGATTAAAACAGACAGCAGGCACCTGGACACCTAAGGGTGGGTGGACTAGGCAGACCAGCTCATCCCTTTTTCCTCTCACCCCATTTCTGCCTCAAATCCTTAAAAAAAAATCCAGCAAACTAGGTCCTCAAGGCTATCCATCCCTTTCCCCTGGGTGTGCTCTCCATCCAGGAGAAAGGAGAACTAGCCTTCTCTCTTGTGTTCCCACCTGAGAAACTAACAAACTCAACCTGTGTGTGCCCAGAGTTTCATTCTTCAGATGTGTGGAATAAAGGCCTACAAGCCGCTGGCCTCAGGACGATTAACACCATAAGGTTTTCCAGAATCTCAGCCCCCTGAGCTAAGCTCACCAAGACCCAAGACACTCTCAAAGGGCTCCCAGAATTCCCTTATCACCAGGTAGGAAGATCATGGCTTTTGTGTCCACCCCACGCATAGTACAGACGGACTGCTTTTGCAGAGTACAACAGTACAACACATCTGTGTTTGGTTTTTTTCCAAGTGAGCATGTGAAGTGCCACACCACCAACTCACTTGTTTGAAAACCAAAAGTTTTCCTCGACCTCAACACACTTACGCTGCCCTGTTCTCAGTTGACCGCTTGGCCTCTACAACATCAATGGAAGCTAGGAAAAAATTGTCCAGTGGCAAGGTGGCAGGGAAAAGAGGTGAACATGAGTGCTGGGTTAGCCAATGAACAGGGTCCATGAGTCAGAAACAGTTTGAATTGACAGATGAGTTTGTATATCCCCAATAACTATGGAGTCCAGACAAAGAAATTAGAATAGGCTTTTCATAGTGTTAAACACAATCATATAAATATATCATGTTGTGTGTTTGTACATAAGAGTATGGCTTGTTGTCATGTCTACTATACATTAGTATTTTATGACTATATTTTAAAATAAACACCTTTGCAGGATTAATTTGTAACACTCATTAGATATAATTTTTTTCTCTGACACATTTTATCTAGCTGTTGAAGTTATTAGGGTTTAGGGTTTGAGAGACACTAAGGTGGATTGTCCCTTTGAGTGAGAGAGATATATTCAAGTAGTTATTGATGCCATGGAAAGACAGTATGACAGGCTGTGCGTACAGTTAAGCCACGTGGCAGAATGAGGGGCCTTTCTTAAAGGTTTCCAAGGAACAAGGGAGGCTTCATGACACATAGTTGCTAAGTTGCCATAGTGCATACTTAGAATTCTCTGATTCCCAGAAGGAAGAGACAACGGGTCATTCTGAAAAGAAATGTGAGCTGTACCCAGGATCTCCTAGGAGAGAGGAGAGAGACAGCTGCTAATGGACGTGGCCTGGATGGCTTCTGATGTGAATTCTAACAGCTCTAATCACAATGTGCACACAAAGTGTGAGCAAATTTAAAGACATGCTAGTAGGAAAATAACAAAGCACGGTGGCTGCATCAGGAGGCTGAGGAAGGGTGATTACAGGTTCAAGGCCAGCCTAAGTTACACAGTGAGAGCCTGTTCCAGGATCTGTGGGACACATATACCCCATTCTTATTGGTCATTCAATCACACGCTGTTGAATGGTGCTTTCCAACACAAGCCATATTTATGTTTTGCAAAATTGGTGTTTTTCAAATTAAGACAAACTAACATGTACATTTTTGTCTCTTCCCCCATTTTATGAGTGAATCCTGAATGTCAAAAAGAAAAGTGGAGAGGGGCAGTGAGATTTTGGTGAAGCAAAGAGTCTAAAGTTTTTTATGAGCTGCTCGTCAGCTGCCATTTCCCCCAATGTGAGCTTACGTCTTGATGAAGCTTCTGTTGGTTCTTTACGTGGGAGGAAACTTCTGGATGTGGATAAGTTCTACAAGGACATAAACGACCTGCACAACTAAGTAACAACAACTTAACCACGTAAAGAAGATCAGGGAGAAATTGCGACCTTTAAATACTGTCACTGGGTGGAGCTGTCAGACCTGCTGTTGTGGTAGGTTTACCCAAGACACTGCTCAGATATCCAGTCTGTGCCTGCTATGTAATTTCTTTTATTCGGTCTTGGCTGCTGCATTCTGGATGGCAGAGAAGGTTAGGTTCTCGAAAGCAGCACGGCCGGATCCTGATAGGGGAGCAGAGAGCTCATTGTAAGCCTAATCGTCAATGCAGAAACGTGTTCTTCCTCTGTAGCAAGTTTGTGCTATTTTGAGACAAGTTGAAAGACCAAACTTATGAGATAATTCCTTCAAAAACTCATATTTGAAGACTGTTTGTCTTGGTCAGTATTCTGTTACTGGGAGGAGATAGAAGGACCATGGCAACTCTTATGAAAGACAGCATTTAATCAGGGTTTGCTTACAGTTTCAAAAGTGAGTCCACTGTTATCCTGACAGGGAGCCTGCCTGGTTGCACACAGGCAAATGTGGTGTTGGAAAGGAACTGACACTTCTCCATCTGGATCCGTGCAGGAGCAGAGAGGGATTGGGCCTGGCTTGAGCCTTTGAAACCTCAAAGCCCAATGACACTTCCTCTAACAAGCCACTCCAACAAGGACACACCTAATCCTTCTTAAGTAACGCCACTCCCTAATGACTAAGCATTAAATTATATGAGTCCATGGTGGAGGGGAAGGGCATTTTTATTCAAACCACCACCTTCTCCTTCCTGCCCTAATAGGCTTGTAGCCATATCATAATGCAAAAATAATTTCAGTCCAACTTCAAAAGTCCCCATAATCTGTAGCAATCTCAACACTGCTTAAAAGACCAAAGTTCAAAGTCTTTCCTGAGGCTCGAGGCAATTTCTTAACTGTAACCTGGTGTAAAAAATCAAAATAAAACATCACATACTTACAATATACTGTGCTATACAATATGCAATACAGAATATATATTACCTTTTGAAAGGGACAAAAAAAGGGCATAGTGAGGGAATATTGAACCAAAACAGGAACGATAAGAAGTGGACAAACTCCCTATCTGCATGTCTGATGTCAAAGCACTCTCAGGTCTCCAGTCCCTCTCAGCTTTGTCGACTAAAACACACTTCTCTCTCTTGGGCTGTTTCAGTCCCTGTTAATAGCTTTTCTCAGCAGGTATCCCACAACTCTGGCATCTCCAATATCTTGGGGTTTCTATCAGGAGGCCGAGGTCCCTGCAGGTTTCTATCCCTGGGGATGCCTCAGGAAGAGGAAATAGTTCAGACAAGGAGAAAGGAGAGTAAGGGGCATGTGGGATAAAACCAATGACATCCAAGATGAGCTACCACACAGAGTCATACAATTAAATGAAACTTCACTTGTGGTGTAACTCTTTGATTGTAAACGCTGACGTTCTTTCCAAGGCCCTTTCTAGTGCATGGCTGAGCCTGATTTATGCATTTCCTGTGACTTCTACCCCTTGTCTGTTTATCACCATCTGATTTATAATTACGTGAACTGGAAATCTGGGAGGTAACAATTCCAAGCCAGTGGTCATTAGCCTTTGCTCTTACAGCAGCCACATTCATCCAGATACAAACAAATTGCTGAATCACATCAGTAAGGGCAGCAGCTACTGCCTCAGAGTTCCTCTGATGTAATAATGAGGCTGCTCGAAGTCTAGAATAAAGTACAAGCCCAATGTGTGTGTGTGTGTGTGTGTGTGTGAGAGAGAGAGAGAGAGAGACAGACAGAGACAGAGAGAGACAGAGACACAGAGAGAGACAGAGACAGACGGAGAGACAGACAGAGAGACAGAGAGAAACAGAGAGAGACAGACAGAGGGACACAGAGAGAGAAACAGAGAGAGAAAGACAGAGACAGAGACAGAGAGAGAGAGAAACTGATTGGGTGATAGAGGGACCTCTGTGCTTATGTAAAAGACTAAAGTAAGGTTAAACCATGAGTCGTTAACATTCTGTCCTCAAGGAAGAAGACAAAAAATAAAAATAAAAATGAAAGCCAGATTCTAGGTCAGGAAAAAGCTATTAACAAGGCTGAACCAGTGGAGTTTCCTGCAGTCTGGGCTGTGTGTGATCTTTTCTGCTGGTGTGAAGAGTGGTGGTCTTTTCTGTTGGTGTGAACAGTGGTGGTCTTTTCTCCTTGTGTGAACAGTGGTGGTCTTTTCTGCTGGTGTGAACAGTGGTGGTCTTTTCTGCTTCACCTCAAAATCCCTCTGCTGCTTGTTCTGCCCGACTTAGAAGGACAGAAATGGAAAAGCAAATAGAAATGACAAAGAGCAAAGCAGAAGGGCTGCTGAGAGCAAGTACGGCTTCTGGGCACTGAGTTTGTCCTTCTCCTCACCCCAGCCCCATTTGTTGAAGCAACTCATAAATGAGGCTCACAGTGGAGAAACAATTTATTATACAAAATATCCCAGTTAGAACACTGAAAATTCTTGAGGAAAGCTTTGCTTACCGGGAAAGTTCTTCTGGCAAAGTTGTATACAAACAGGAGGCTATGTGAGGCTTTGGAATTGTTGAATAAAGCAAGCTCTGGGGCATGAGAAAGTATCTAGTCTCTGCAAGACCCCTTCTTTGTTCTGTTTTTCTTCAGCTATTAACCGCTTTTTTTAAAAAAAAGTTTTATTTATTTTATGTATATGAGTACACTGTAGCTGTTTTCAGACACACCAGAAGAGGGCATCTAATCTCACTACAGATGGTTGTGAACCATCATGTGCTTGCTGGGAATTGAACTCAGGACCTCTGGGAGAGCAGTCAGTGCTCTTAACTGCTGAGCCATCTCTCCAGCCCTACTAACTGCCTTAGAGCACTGGTGTTGGCAGCTAAGGACAGGAGATAGAATGAGAGGCTGAGTTCTATTGCATTTTAAGACTGCTAAACACATGAGCGCGTTGCAGCTCTCTGAAGAACGTGACTCCTGTAATCTTTCTTCAAGTGTTATCAGAGAAGCTTCCTCCCGAGACACTGTAACTGTAGGGACAGGGAGCTCTCAGACATGCTGACAAAGGGAAGTTGCGATTTCTGTTTCCCTCCCATGCATGAAAACATCTCTTTCTGATTCCCTCCCAAGGGTATTACGAGTGGCCGAAACAACACACACACATCCCAGAAAACTAGGCTCGTGATTGTACAGGGGGATCTAGAATAGACAGTAAGTTTTTCATTGAACAAAAATCAGATTATTCTATCATGGAAGGTTGGAGGATAATATTCTGAATCAGCACCCCTTACTTAACTTTCATCAAAAGTCATGACTAATAATGAATAGAGTTTATAACTCTGAGCCACAGTCCTTTCTCCATCATGGGCCTTGCTTTTCCTTATAGAAAATGTATCTCTCTGGCTGTGTTTATATTTTCCTTTTGTTCCCTGCTCCTCTGTGCACTGTTCTACCTCTCTTTGCTTCCTCCCCATTCTCCAAACTGATCTCAGGGTGGGACGGTAATGCAGTAAAAGTAACAGGACCAGTCAAGTCCTAGACCTTCAGCTGAATTTCTTACGTCCTCGATGTGTGTTCCCGATCCAGCCACTTACCGCCATTGTGGCTACTGCTTTCTGGTCCCTTCCCTAAGTTATTCTATTAGCCATTCACCTAGCTGCCCACACATGCGTCTTCACCCCTATAGAGTTACACATTACCTATACGGTCCTTTCAAAAGTTAGGGCAGCCTGTCCTGGTGGCACAGGCGTGCAATTCTAACTCATGAGGCTGAGGTAGGAGCATCACAAACTCAAGGCCTGACTGAGTTACAGAGAGAATTTAAGGCCAAACTGGGAAACTTAATGAGATCCTGTCTCAAATTTTAAAGTAAACATGAAACTCTAGGCAGGTAGATCATAGCTAGAGCACTGACTGGCCCAGCGTGAGGAACGGTGTTCCATCTCCAGCTGCTCTCTCGGGAGTTATTCATTCATAACTCGCCTGTGGCTTCAGATCTGGCTCAGTACATAAGCCAGGTTCCCCACAGAGTCTATGTGACTGTAAGCAGTGTGAGCCCTTTCTCGTTTCCCAATCTTGCCGATGTCCCTTCTTCTTGGCTGATTCCATTACGGCCACTCTGGTCCTTTCCTGCTCTGCTGTGAGGCACTTAGGTATCTGCTTCTCTTGCTTCTGCTTCAGTATCAACCTCCCATCAGAGCCCCAGTGAGGAGACCTGCTTCTGTACCACACTCCTTTCTGCTGCTTTCATTAGATAGTTATTACCACCCGAGAACTCCTTGCCTCTCGGACTGAAATGAATATAAGAATTCATGTCCTCAGCATCTAAATACTGCTTGGCAAATTCAGCAGAATAAATATTGGTGAAGTAAGTGAATAGGGTGTTGTGATACGGTTAAAGCAAGTAGCTTCTGGCCAGGCGCCCTGTCTATGACTCTTGTGTGTTCCAAGGCGACGGTAAATGGTAACAGCCACACTGGAATGTGGAGGCCCTAACTGGAGGCCAGCTGCTTTCTATAAGCCTGCCAGTGTTGCTGTTTTCTTGTCCTTCACTTATTAGACAGGGACAGCCCAATCACGTGCTTGGAACAGTTTGCCCCTGTCCTTTCCCCGTAACCCAGCATAATGTACTGTGCCTGTTGGTTGCACTTCTTGTTCTAATTCATGGTCATGGCTCAGCCCCACTAGAGTATGCCTGGACAGTCCTGGGGATCGCAGGTCACCCTTGGAGCTGTACAAACTGCTCATGTGGGGAAGAAAGCAAACCCTTCTGAGGTAGCATGACAAGCAAGCTCACTCATTCATGCTTAGTCTTTCACGAGGCCTTAGGGAAAGTGTGGAAAGTTTTTAGACTATGGTGTGGGTACAATACTGACTGCTTTTTAAAAAACAGTATTGTTTGCTCAGAGAAATTCTCTTCTGGAATTCCTGCTTAGAAAGACACATACAAGAGGTAGACCATTGATTGGAACCAAGGTTGGCCTTATTTCAAACCTGTTTTCTGTCTACTACACGCTACTCAAAAACAAAATGTAACACAAACAGACAAACCAAGTAATAAATGTCCCTAATAGTGACCACACCCACAAGAAAAGATGCTATACGTGGGATCACTGCGTAGATGAAAAACTGACTTGAGACCTTCTTTATCCTCACTGGAAGGCCAGGCTGTCACAGGTGGTGATGATGGCTTCTAAAGTCACCTTTGATATTCTTCATTCTGGACATCAGAATAGATAGCACGGAGGAATATCTATGGAAAATTAGTATGGGGTAAACTAAAAACAGATAGATTCCATGTATATTCCATTCACTATAAACTGGTTACTGACTACTTGACTGCACCTTGAGACAAAGGCAACAGGAAATGTAGTCTGTCCCCTGGAAGCCACCCAGGATCTGCTAACTCTGAAGGGACCTACCTTCTTAGGGTCAGGTTATACTTATGATGAAGAGCTGATTGCAAAACTCACCTTCAGCCACACCTTTCATTCAAACCATCCACACCAGAGCCTCACTCCTGTGACCAAGCCCTCATACTTAAAACCCCTGACCCCTGGTTCAAGAAGGTCAGACAGAAGAGATTTTCCCGGGTGACCAATCCTCGCATAGATAATGCTCTCGTTCTCTTCCCGTTCCTTCCATGAACACCACACTGATTTCTCTCCACAGCCTTCCTTTTCCCCCCTCTCCCTCCAGACTGTCCCTCGACCTTCTCTGGGTAACTCTAGTACAACATAACTTTTGTCTTGGGACACTGAGTAACACACTATCCATTTTGAATAAAAATTTGTTATATGTTATCAGGTTCATTCTTTTGCATGGGAGTACCAGTTATATCAAGACCATTTAGATCACAGTGTATTTTTTCCACTGAATCTGCCAGAACCTCTTGTCAAAGGTGAATTAACAGTTAATGTGAGAGTTTATTTCTGTACCGTGAATTCAATGTTTTTGCTTGCCCCGAATTGTCTTAATTATTGTAACTTTCTACCTCCATTTAAAATCAAGACTCTACTTATGTTCTCTTTTGAGACTGTTTTAGCTCTTCTAGCCAAAGCTGGAAATTTTTCATGACTTTTCATGACAATTTTAAGATCTGCTTGTCAGTTTCCAAAAAGAAAGCAATTGAGGGTTTCACAAGGGTCTCCCTGATCCTTCAGACTGGTTCACTGTATGTTGAAATTTTATCCATTTAAATTCTTATGACCTGTGAATATGACGTGCCTTTCTATTTATTTATATTTCTTTTGTACAGGTGATTTGTAAACATTTATTATTTTACTCAACTATAAATACAATTCTCTTAGTTTGTTTCCTGGTTGCATTTTTTAGTATTCAGAAATAAAATAACTACATATTTAATTTATACTTATAACATTACTGAATTTATTTATTAATCGACTGATTTTTTGTACTCTCTCGAACTCCTCAGGATTTCTCAGGTTTTGTGATACACATAGTTGCAATCTTTTCTTTCCACTTTAAGTGACTTAGCTCTGTCTCCTTTGTCTAACTAGTTGACCAGGCTGTCTAAACAACATCACAGTCAGTAACAGAGCTCTTTCCCAGCATGTGTGAGGTCCTAGGTTCCACCCTAGGACACAGAGAAGGGAAATAATGCCAAGAGTGGCCTCCTCCTTGTATTGCTCCTGAGGGTGAAGTTTCCAATGCTTCACCATCAAGTGTGGTAGTTACATCTGGGTTTTGTGAATGCTTTGTCAGGCAGAGGAAGTATTGTTACTGTCTTTTGGTGAGTGTTTTTACTAAGAAAGGGTTCTAAATTTTTCTTTTTACCTTATTTGCAATATCTATTGAGATGAACATGTGGTCTTGTCCTTTATTATGTTAACATAATGTATCACTAAGCATGTAAACATGATGTATCAGTGTCTTTGTTGGTTGAACCAACCTTGAATTCCTGGGACAAACTGACTGACCATTGAATAACCCATTTTTTTTTTTTTTTTTGTGTACAGCTAACAGTTTGCTAGCAATTTAAAAAGGTCTTTTGTATATTACATTGATATTTATGAAAGATGTTTGTCTATAAATTTCTTGGTCTAGTTTTGGTATCAGATAATGTTGACCTCTCAAAGTGAGAGGAAAAGCATTCTGTATTTGCAAAGTTCTGCCATGTAGTAAGCTGGTTCTGGTATTTTAGAAAAGCTTTGATGATTCAGTTGCCCATCTATTCTGAATGGCTATTTTTAAATCAGTTTTGCAGCTTTGGACTTTTTAGAAATTTGTTCATATTGACTAGGCTATCTTTCTTTCTTTCCTTCTTTCTTTCTTTCTTTCTTCCTTTCTTCCTTTCTTCCTTCCTTTCAAGTGTTTATTTCGAGTACACAGTAGCTGTCTTTGGACCAGAAGAGGGCACCAGATCCCATTACAGATGGTTGTGAGCCACCATGTGGTTGCTGGGAATTGAACTCAGGACCTCTGGGAGAGCAGTCAGTTCTCTTAACCACTGAGCCATCTCTCCAGCCCTGGCTGTCTTCTTTCTTAGAATACACTTGATCACAGCATCCTCATATAATCCCCCATTATTTATTCGTTTTCCTATTTTTATAAGGTCATGTGTCATTATAGAACTCTGGCTATCCTGGAACTTGTTATGTAGCAGACTGGCCTCAAACACACAATCCTTGTATCTGTACTTCTGACTGGTTGCAGGCATTTCCTTTTTATTTGTAAAAGGTTGGCCGTACTGTTACCACTTTTATTCCTGGTTGTTTACTCTGATTTCTTTTTTTGTTTGAGTGTGTGTTTGTTTATTTCAATCAAGTTTTGAAAATCTTTCCAAAGGATCAATTTAGAATTTTGGGGTTTTTTTTTTGTTTTGTTTCGTTTTTGTTTTGTTTTCTTCCCCTAAACATTGAAATGACAAGACACCAAAGCAATGGGGAAAAGAGGAAAAAGTGAACAAATGGAATAAGACTGAACTAAAAAACTCCTGTTTAGCAAGGGAAACAGTCCTCAGAGTGAAAAGAGACTCTATAGTATGGGAGGCAATATTTGCAAACTATACATTGGACCAGGGGCTAAGATTCTGGATGTGTAAGGAACTCAAAGAAACTCAATATCCATAAACAAATCAAGAAGTGAACATTAGCTCTAAATAGACTTTCTCAAGAGAAGTCATTTAAATGGCCAACAGCTATACACAGAAATGTCCCATGTCATTCAGGAAGCCCAGAGTACAATTCCCAGAACCCACATAAAAAGCAGTGCAGTGGCAAGTGCCTGTAAGCCCAGGGGACATGGAGACATAAGAACCCCTGAAGCTTACTAGCCAGTCACTTTCACCAAATCAGCCAAATCTAGGTTCTGTGAGAGATTCTGTCTCAAACATAAGATCATGAAGGATACTTATATCAACCTCTGGTTTCCACATGATATAAATATATAAGCATGCAAACCCTCACACATATGCATACACACATAAATACATATTCACAAAAAATTACAGTTGTTATATGGGTCAGCCATCTTACAACCGGGTGTGTGTCTAAAGGAAGTTAACCTGCACCCATGTATTTATTATAGCAGATTCATGGTCACCAAGAAGTAGAAACAGCCTCAGTGTCCATCAGCTGATGAATGGATGATGGAAGGTGGTGGATATATGCCACAGAATCGTGCTCAGCTATAAGAAGTGAAATCCTGTCATTGGGTGACAATGTGCATGGAACTGGAGATTGTTCAGTGAAGTAAGCCAGACAAAGAAAGAGTACCACATGATGTCACCAGTAATGTGGACTCTAAAACAGTGATCTCACAGAAATTAGAGTGACTAGAGTGGTGGCTACTAGTGGCTAGGGGGGAGGAAAGAAATGAGGATAGAAAAGTTGACCCAGTGAGTACTAAGTTATAGACTGTGTGCTGGGGGTTGTGGGGGGGGGGAGGTGCTGGCTCAGATAGGTCAGGGACAACCAGCTGAAAAAATGAAGCAAATGGTGTGGTCAATGATCTCCTATGCACAAGCATAAGGCCTTTAGGGTTTGTGAGCAAGAGAGCCATTTAGTTTTACACTAGAACATGGTTGCTATGAGTAATTTCTGTATAATACAATATAGGACAGAAGGAGAAAAAGTTGAGACACTAATATGGTGGTCATAGCTTTCAGTGGCACTCAGGGAATGATGTCCTGGCCTGGTCCTCTCCTATGTGTGGATGGGACTAATGAACAGAAACCAGCAAAAATTGATGGATATCACACTCAAGCTTGAGTCATACATGCTACCTAAGAATTGTGATAGCAGAACCAATCTAGAGATTCATTGATTATGTTAATAGTTTATTGTCCTGGTGTGACCAGCCCAAGGACACTTGCCAGGAACTTTGAGAGGCGCCTCAGACCTAGGGAGGCCCTTAGCCAGGAACCAATAAGGTATAACCACAGATTGTTGGCTTTCACAGTCTGTGAGTGAGTTCGGAAGTGTGCTCTTTCCTGATGGAACCATGGGTTGAAAATGAAGCCTGCAAATGCCTTCATTACAGACTGGGACCTGAAAGGAGTGTAGAGTTTAAGCCACTTCCAGACTCCAACCCAGGGAAACCCATCCAGCTCATTTGTTCAGTTTTGAGCTGTCAATCATATTTGTAAAATTTGTTTCTTAGCAACAGAAGACTAATGCAACCAATCAGTAAAATTTTGTCATAGTCTAGACAAGAGGTGATTTGGATGAGGCTACAAAAGTCATGAAGATGTGAGATGGGGTATGTGTGTTTTAACAAAATTGTGACAGATGCTTTTTTTTTTAAAGATAAGATCTCATTATGTACCCCAGGGTAGCCTCAAAGTCATAATCCTCCTGCGTCAGCCTCTTGAATTTTGGGATTATGGATATGTATCATTTGCATTTTTCAGTAGAATATGTTGAATATTTGAAGGTGGCATATGCTAGAAATAAGGCGATTAAGGTGATGCCAAAAACAGCCTATGAATTCAGTACATCTGCTTATAAAATGTAGTTTATTTATATTTTGCATGCAAAAGCAGCTTGGTCAATCTCTGCTGGTGAATGCTATCACTTACTTGCTCTAGGAATGTGCATGACCTTCACCTAAACCAGAATTTGTTTGCCTGAATTCTTTTCCAACCATGAAGCTGCTCACTGAAGCTAAGCTACTTAATTCTGTTCCCTTAGTACAGTGCTACAAAGTTTCTAGAAGCTTTTTCCTCAAGAACCCTCATCAGAAAGTATGAGTTGGGGCACAGGCTTATAATTCTAGAGTTGGAGGCAGAGACAGCTGAATCCCTGCAGTTCCCTGGCCACCACCTTCAGCTACTCAGTGAGCATCAGTTCTCTCAAGAAAGAACTGAAATGGGATCACTCATTGCACATGTGCACAAGCATGTACATGGATTCTTCCACCATACCCATAGAAAGAACTATAGCTTATTCCTGTAGTCTCCTACACAAGCAGATGCCTCATGCTTTTGATCTTCATATAGCAAGGGCCTGGAATAGTCTAGGACAATAAGAAAACATCCCAGTGTCCAATGAATGAAAAATTGCAGAAATTAGGAAAAATCTCAAATCACCAGAGTTGATACATCATACTTGATTCTGTCTTTCAGATCAACATCCCACTGTATGATTAAAGAAAACATGCAATTTGTGTATCCAGATATTCGCCATATAATAAACAGCAATGTGACCTACTCAGTGTTAAATGTGGTGTTGGCTTCTTGCTTCTTAGATTGTGTGTGTGTGTGTGTGTGTGTGTGTGTGTGTGTGTGTGTGTGTGTGTGTGTAAGAGAGACAGAGACAAAGCATTCTATAAGCTTACAAAAATTTTATCCAATTTGATTTACAGATTAGGAATTTTCTCTTCTGATTTATTGCTCCCTAAGCCTGTAAAATGTGGGAAACAATTAACTTTGAGAAATACTTTGGGGATGGACACTTCTAAATCTAAATTATGAGAAAAGGGGATAAGGCAGGAGCCAAGGAGCAGTCTGGGACAGGATCCTTCTGGTTTCTGTCTGTGCCTGGAGTTGACCCCATGCCACAGCCCTTTGTGCCCAGGTGCCCCTGGGAGAGAGCTGGTCTCCCAGGAGTGCTGACACACAGACTTACAGGAGGGTCAAGCCACTGTCAAAGATAGCAAGACTACGTAACACCAGAGATAACCAGGTGGCAAGAGGCAAGTACAAGAACATAAACAACAAAAACCAAGGCCACTTGACATCTTCAGAACGAAGTTCCCCCACCACAGCAAGTCCAGGATACCCCCCAAAAGACTGGAAAAGCAAGATTCTGATATAAAATACCATATCATGATGATGTTAGATGACGTTAAGAAGGGCATAAAAAAACTCCCTTAAAGAAATAAAGGAAAACACAGGTAGAAGCCTTAATGAAGAAACACAAAAATCCCTTAAAGAATTATAGGAAAACACAACCAAATGGGTGAATGAATTGAACAAAACCATCCAGAATCTAAAATTGAAAATAGAATCAATAAAGAAATCACAAAGGGAGACAACCCTGGAGATAGAAAACTTAGGAAAGGGATCAGGAGTCATAGATGAAAGCATCACCAACGGAATACAAAAAAAAATAGAAGAAAGACTCTTAGGTAAAAAAGATAACATAGGAAACATTGACACAACAATCAAAGAAAATGCAAAACACACAAAGCTCCTAAGACAAAACATCCAGGAAATCCAGGACACAATGAGAAGGTCAAACCTAAGGATAATAGGTATAGAAGGGAGTGAAGACTCCTAACTTAAAGGGCCAGTAAATATCTGCAACAAAATCATAGAAGAAAACTTCCCTAACCTAAAGAAAGAGATGACCATAAGCATACAAGAAGCCTACAGAACTCCAAATAGATTGGACAAGAAAAGAAGTTCCTCTCATCACATAATAGTCCAAACACCAAGCACATAAAACAAAGAAAGAATATTAAAAGCAGTAAGAGAAAAAGATCAAGTAATATATAAGGGCAGACCTATCAGAATTACACCAGATTTCTCAAGAGATGATGAAACCTAGAAGATCCTGGGCAGATGTCATACAGATCCTAAGAGAAGACAAATGCCAGCCCAGACTATTATATCCAGCAAAACTCTCAATTAACAAAGGGAGAAACCAAGATATTCCATGACAAAACCAAATTTACACAATATCTTTCCTCAAATCTAGTCCTACAAAGGATAGTAGATAGTAGAAAACTCCAACACAAGGAGGGAAACTACACCCTAGAAAAAGCAAGAAAGTAATCTCCTTACAACAAACCCAAAAGAAGAGAGCCACATAAACATAATTCCACCACTAACAGCAAAAATAACCGAAAAAAAAATAATCATTGGTCCCAAATATCACTCAACATCAACGGACTCAATTCCCTAATAAAAAGACATAGACTAACAGACTGGATACATAAAAAGGACCCAGAATTTTGCTGCACACAGGAAACACACCTCAATGACAAAAACATACACTTCCTCAGAGTAAAAAGCTGGGGAAAAAGTTTCCAAGCAAGTGGTCCCAAGAAACAAGCTGGAATGGCCACTCTAATATCCAATGAAATTGACTTTCAACTAAAAGTTATCAAAAAGATAAGGCAGGACATTTCATATTTGTCAAAGGAAAAATCCACCAAGATGAACTCTCAATTCTGAATATCTATGCTCTAAATGCAAGGACACCCACATTCATAAAAGAAACTTTACTAAAACTCAAAATACACATTGCACCTCACACAATAATAGTGGGAAACTTGGACACCCCACTCTTATCAATGGATAGATCATGGAAATAGAAACTAAACATAGACACAGTGAAACTAACTGAAGTTATGAACCAAATGGATTTAATAAATATCTATAGAACATTTCATCCTAAAACAAAAGATATACCTTCTTCTCAGTACCTCATGGTACCTTCTCCAAAACTAACCATATAATCGGTCATAGAACAGGCCTCAACAGGTACAAGATGATAGGAATAATCCTGTGCATTTTATCAGATCACCATGGACTAAGGCTGATCTTCAATAACAATAGAAATAACAGAAAGCCCATATGTACATGGAAGCTAAACAACGCTCTACTCAATGAGACCTTGGTCAAGGAAGAAATAAAGAAATTAAAGACTTTTTAGAATTTAATGAAAATGAAGGCACAACATACCTAAATTTATGGGACACAATGAAAGCAATGCTAAGAGAAAAAAGGGAGGAGCATATACTAGCAGCTTGGCAGCACATCTGAAAACTCTAGAACAAAGAGAAGCAAATGCACCCAATAGGAGTAGATGGCAGAAAATAAACTCAGGGCTGAAATCAACCAAGTAGAATCAAAAAGAACTATACAAAGAATCAACAAAATCAGGAGCTGGTTCTGTGAGAAAATCAACAGGATAGATAAACCTTTAGCCAGACTAGTCAGAGGGCATATGGACAGTATCCAAATTAACAAAATCAGAAAGGAAAAGGGAGTCCTAAAAACAGAAACCGAGGAAATAAAAAAAACATCAGATCCTACTACAAAAGCTTATACTCAACAAAACTGAAAAATCAGGAGAAAAAGGACAATATTCTACATAGATATCAAGTGCCAAAGTTAAATCAGGATCAGATAAACCATATAAACAGTCCCATAACTCCTAAAGAAATAGAAACAGTGATTAAAAGTTTCCCCACTAAGAATCCCCAGGACCAGATGGGTTTAGTGCAGAATTCTATCAGATGGGTTTCGTGCAGAATTCTATCAGACCTCCATAGGAGACCTCATATCAACACTGTTCAAACTATTCCACAAAATAGAAACAAAAAGAACACTACCCAATTCATTCTATGAAGCCACAATTACATTTATACCTAAATCACACAAAGACACTACAAAGTAAGGGAACTTCAGACCAATTTCCCTTATGAATATTGATGCCAAAATACTCAATATGATTCTCACAAACTGAATCCAAGAACACATCAAAATGATCATCCATCATGATGATCAAGTAGGCTTCATCGAAAGGATGCAGGGATGGTTCAATATCTCGAAATCCATCAATGTAATCCACTATATAAACAATCTCAAAGAAAAAAAAAAACACATGATCATTTCATTAGATGCTGAGAAAGCATTTGACAACAACCTTTCAAGTTAAAAGTCTTGGAAAGATCAGGAACTCAAGGCCCATACCTAAACGTAGTAAAAGCAGTATGCAGCAAACTAGCAGCCAACACCAAGCTAAATGAATAAAACTTGAAGCAGTTCCACTAAAATCAGGGACTAGACAAGGCTGCCCACTCTCTCCCTACCTATTCAATATAGTACTTGAAGTCCTAGCTGGAGCAATTAGACAACAAAAAGAGGTCAAAGGGATACAAATTGGAAAAGAAGAAGTCAAAATATCACTATTTGCAGATGATATGATAGTATATTTAAGTGACCCCATAAATGTCACCAGAGAATGTCTACAGCTGATAATCAAGTGTAGGGAAGTGTCTGGATATAAAATTAACTCAAAGAAATCAGTAACTTTCCTCTACTCAAAGGATAAACAGGCTGAGAAAGAAATGAGGAAAACGACACTCTTCACAATAGTCACAAATAACATAAGATACCTTGGTGTGACTCTAACCAAGCAGGTGACAGATTTGTATGACAAGGACCTCAAGTCTCTGAAGCAAGAAATGGACAAAGACCCCAGAAGATGGAATGAGCTGCCATGCTCATGCATTGGCAGGACAATTGGCAGTAAAAATGGCCATTTTGTCAAAAGTAATCTAGAGATTCAATGCAACCCCCCTCAAAATTCCACCTCAATTCTTCAAAGAGTTAGAAAGAGCAATTTGCAAATTCATTTGGAATAACAAACAATCCAGGATAGCAAAAACTATCCTCAACAATAAGAGAAACTCCTGGGGGAATCACCATCCCTGACCTGCAACTGTATTACAGAGCAATAGTAATAAAAACTGTATGGTATTGGTAGAGAGACAAGAAAGTATATCAATGATATATCAATTTGAAGACCCAGAAATGAACCCACACACCTATGGTCACTTGATCTTTGAGAAAGGAGCTAAAACCTTCCAGTAGAAAAAACACAGATTGAAATACCTAAGATATAACTCACAAACCACATGAAGCTCAAGAAGAAGGAGCACCAAAGGGTGGATGCCTCAGACTTTCTTAGAAGGGGGAACAAAAATACTCAGAGGAGAAAATATGGAGACAACGTGGGGAACACAGCCTGAAAGGCCATTCAGAGACTGGCACACATGGGGATGTATCCCATATACAGCCACCAAACCCAGACAATATTGTGGATGCCAAGAAGTACATGCTGACAGGAGCCTGATATAGCCGTCTCCTGAGAGATCTGTCAGAGCTCTACAAATTTAGAGGCAGATGCTTGAAGCCAACCACTGAACTGGGAACTGTGTCCCCAGTGGAGGAGTTAGAGACAGGACTGAAGTAGTTGAAGGGGTTTGCAAAGAAGAACACAGTGTCAACTAACCAGACCCCCCAGAGCTCCCAAGGACTAAAACAAAATCCCAGGAGAACACAGGGATGGACCTATGGCTCCATCCGCATAGGAGGCAGAGGATAGCCTTGTCAGGCATCAATGGGAGGAGAGGCACTTGGTCCTATGAAGGTCTGATGTCCCAGTGTAGGGGAATGTCAGGGCAGGGAGGTGGGAGGGAGCGGATGGGTGGGTGGGTAAGGGAGCACCTTCATAGAAGCAGGAGGGGTGGGATAGTGAGTTTCTGGAGGGAAAAACCGGGAAATGGGTTAACATTTAAAATGTAGATTAAAAAATGCAATTAAAAAAAAAGAAAAAGGGATAAGATAGAGTTGGGTTACTTTAAAAGGAGGAAAAGGAACATTTCACTAGAGCAATCTGGTTTATGTGGGCTGCAGTTCATTCAGACACTGTGGTGATTTTCCAGGCCTTGGTCCAACCCTATAGGACATTCAGAAGTCCTGAGCCTATTCAGGAATGTTCTAGACAAAGGCAGAAAATTGGTTCAGCTGCCCTGAGCACTACAGTATTAGTACCAGAAGGAGGAAGTTTTGTTCAATATTCAACCCAGTAGGCTAGTAACTAGTTTTCCTAGTTCTGGAATACACAAGCATATCACACACACACACACACACACACACACACACACACACACACACACGTACCCCATAAAATAAACACACACACCCCACATACCCCTGACACCACACACACACACCACACCACATACCACAAATACCACACATGCACAAAACACATATATACCACATACACACATCATACACACTATCCACAGACATCAACCACTATATACACACCATACACCACCTACACCACACATACATACCACACATACTCATACATACCACACATACACATTCTTACCACACTACACACACACACACACACTACACACACACACACACACACACACTCCATTTTGTGTTGGTCAACTACTTTTGGGCATGATCCCTGCCCTGGAATATGGTTGACATAGCCAGTGACAGTGGGGCTTGTGTCCACTTCCCTTCCTCGGGATTGGGATTTTGCCTGGCTTGAACCTGTGCAGGACATGTGCATGCTGTCAGTCTGTGTGAGTTTATTCACGCATCTGTCCTGCTCTGTCTGAAAGATGCCATTTCCTTGGAGCCATCCACCCCTGGCTCTTGAGATCTTTCTGAGCATGAACATTTTCACTGAGAACATTTCTGCTGTGTCTTTGGTTCCCTTTCCCTTAGCCAATGTATCTATGAGGAACTTAATGGTTTATAAATGTGTTTTCTAAATGCAGATTCTAATTCTTATCCATTCCCGGTGATGATAATTCCTTGGCATTTTCTAGTGGGTCAGAGTCTGAGGCCTGGCATTTGCTATACCTTCTTGGACAGCAATAGTTCATGTTGTTAAAGACAATCAGTCATTGTCCATCAGTGTTTACCCTTGTTTAAGAGTTGTCCTGGCTGGTGTATTTTGCCAACTTATCATAGGCTAGAATCATCTTGGAAGGGGGAATCTCAATAGATAATTGAGATAATATCTCCCTCAGGTCAGCCTGCAGACAACTATGTGAGGGATTTTCTTGGTGTATAGGTCCTAGTTCACTCTGGGCAGTGCCTCCTCTGGGTAGGTGGTCCTGGGTTGTATAAAAACAAGCCTAGTAAGTCAAGAACAAGGTGATAAGCAGCATTCTCCATGGCGTCTATTTCAGTTCCTGCCTCTAGATTGCTGCCTTGAGTCCTTGCTCTGACATCCTTCATGATGAACTATGATTGGGATTTATAAACCAGCCTCTCCTCCCCAAGCGGCTTTTGGCCACAGTATTTATCACAGCAATAGAAAACAAACTAGGAAGAGAACGTTCTCTTGACTCACTGTGCATTCATGGTTTAGTCTGCTTTTGTCTCTTTTGCCCACAGAGGACCTTGCAGTTGTTCCAGTCCTGGGGTCTTCATGGTAAGAACCTTGCAGTCTTTTAGTCCTGGCATGAGCAGGCCACACACACACACCACACACACACACACACACACACACACACACACACACACACACACACACGCTCATGCACTCACATTTTGCTTGTTTTTTGAGAATGAGAGAACATGAAGTTGGGTGGTAGGGAGGTGGGGAGGATATCTGGGATGGATTGGGGAGGGGAAAGAATATGATCAAAATATACTGTAGGAAAAGATTTCAATAAAAAGGAAGGAAGAAAACATGCATGTTGGGGTGGGGAGATGTTTACTCAGTGAACTGTCTGCTAGGGAAGGGGAGCCCAAAACTGATGAATTTCAGGCTCACTGAGAGGCCCTGTACTGAAGAACGGAGTTAGAGAGCAACCAAGAAAAGCCTTCCAGTATCTATCTCTGGCCTACCTACCTGATCATGCACAGACACCATACAATACATGTACAAGATGTACATGCTTGGGAAATGGGGCGTGGCAGGGAAAGACGAGAAATACTCAGGAGCTTGAATAGAGAAACACAAGCTCAAGGCCAGCCTAAGCTATACAGTGAATTCTGGGTCAGAACAGACTACATATTGAGACCCTGTCTCCAAAACTAAATAAATAAATAAACAAATAATTATCAACAACAACAGCAATAATAATAATCACCAAGCAAGTGGAGGATGAGTCTAAAGAAAACCGAAAAATGATCCAAGAAGCAAATGCAACCTTTGGGGTTGGAGACGGAGATGGCTATGTGGTGGTGCTGGCCTGTGCAGGGAGCCTCTACCTGTAAAGGGCAGGAGCTTGTAGCATGACTTGTTACACCTCGGGAAGAACAAAGGACTATAGTTCTCATGGCTTGTCACACCCCCGCCCCCCACGAAAACCTACTTCTTCCTGCTCTGCCCCACCTCCTGGAGGCTCTACGACCCCCCAACAAGCTAGCAGCTGGTGATGAATACAGAAACCGGTAGGGTCATTCTCACATCTAAGCCAGGCCACTGACTAAACCTCCACTTAGAGCGGCTATCCGCTGGGCTTGGAGGATACCAATTGTCATTCATTTGCTTTTTAACTGTAGAGCTCTGTTACTTCCGAACTTTACAGAGAGTCAATGAACAAGTTCAAGTTCTAAATCCTTTCCTGGAAACACACACAAAAGGTAAAAGAAACATTAAGCAGGGCCCTCCCGGACCCCACGGTTTAAATAGCAGCTGGAATTTTCCACTTTCCGGCAGTAACCCATTATCGCAGGAGTTTCAAAGTATCTGCATAATTGTGTGTGCAGAACGTGGTAAGTAAGTAAGGTGTGAAGTTAAGAAACACCCTCCTGGCTCAAGGCAGGGGTGAAAGAGACAGTATTTACCACACGTAGGAGCGCAGACATCTTCCAAATCTCGTAGGGACATTTCAGTGTCCTCTCAGTGTGAATGACTGACACTGTGCTCCCTAAGCTAAGCATCGCACCAAGAATCAGGGAGACTTTGGAGGTCAAGCCATTAAGACCCTCGAATGCATTTGCCTTTTGACCCACACTTTACTTTCTTTCCCTAGGGGACTGTGCCCACTCCCACGGCACAGCCCGGCCAAAGCACCGGGGCTGGGTGTGGGCTTCGAGGGGGTGTGGGTGTCCCCACTGCTCAAGCCTGACCGTGACCAAGACAGACAGGCTCTGTCTGTCTCAGTAACAGGAGTGAAAGGAAGAGGTCGCTCCATTTGGCTACAGACCGGGAGAGCACAGAAGTTAACCTTACCCCAGCTGCCTTGAATTACATCTGTCTACACACGCGCGTCAAAAGCTGCTTAGAAATTAAATGAGGTTAACTTTTCTTTATGAGTTCTCTTTCATCTCAGGAATTCAAAGCGTTTTGCCACAAAACTTTTATCTTTGGCATAAAAAAATGTGAATTCGAAGTTCGGGACAGTCCTTTAAACTTTCGAGAAGGGGTGTGTGGCGGGGCGGGTGGGGGGAAATGCTAGAATAAAAGCAATCCTTTTATCACTATAAGATCCAAGTAGCCAACAAAAGACCACACAGCCTGAAAAACCCTCGCTTTAGATGAAAGGCCTTCACCTCCACTTCTGCCGCATTTGTCTAATTAAAATCACAATTAAGACTAGGGGGCGAGCGGTGAGCGAGCGGTGAGTAAGACACTAAAGGAGATGTGAAGCATTCTGACTCATACAGGACATGTTGGATTTTCTCGACATTTGGCACAAGAAATTCGAATCCTATCCACTCTTCTCTGACCGAGTAAACTCCCTCCCCGGGGTGAGGGGTGGGGTGGGGTGGGGTGGCACAGCTCTGTAAGAGCCAGTGCGAGAGAGCTCACAGGTCCGGTGGCACTGTCTACACATGAATTTTATAGTAAGGAAAACTTTGGAATCTCCCCGCTCTGGCTTCTGAGTCATTCGTGGGTGTTTGTTTTTTGGGGCTCTGGCTTTGAGTCACCACCCTTCCTGCTCTTGCTCCTCTCAATCCGGGGGCAATGAGTAAAAAGAAAGAAATATCTGTGGCGCTTAGAAGTGGGACTTGGGCATGGATGAAGATTAGCTTCATATATCTGCCTTTACTTTGAGATTCGCTCTTTCTTTGGTAAGTTAGTGTGTAAGGTTTGAAAACTACCACGGGAAAGAGGAAGACGAAGGTCGAGAATGACTGAGTCTTTTAAGGATGTGACCGAGGCAAGCGGAAAGAGTGGCCAATGTAAAAATAGGCAGCTGTGGCTGGGGGCTGGTGGAGCAGCTTGAGTTCACAGTCAGTCCCGAGTCCAGCCGAGCCAGAAGCCTTCAGGGAGACCTGCAAAAGCTTTGAGTTTCATCTCAGTGGAATGCGGAGATTGAACCTTGAAACTGGGCCCTTTGTACGCTGCAGGAGACTGTCTGCCACTCCTAGCATGTATACAGATGCCTGTACAGAGGCTTGGCAGAAATGTCAAGACCATGAAAACCAACTCTGGCGGCTCGGCCTGACCACTGAGGAAGTAGACAGTGTTACCTGCTCCCTTCTCCAAAGCACTCTCATTTATGGGAGAAAGCAGCACCTCATTACCAAGAGGAAAACGAAAATAAACATGGGGCTGTCGTCCTGGGACATTGACATTTAAAAATAAACACAATTCATGTCTTGGTTTCTTGAATATTTGTTTACTTATATTCTCTGTGAGGGTGTTTTGCCCGAATAGACGTCTAGTACAGAATGTGTAGACACTGCTTCCTGTCACCAGAAGAGGACGATACATCCACTAGAACTGGAGTTACAGATAATTGAGAATCACCATGAGGGTGCTGGGTATCAAACCTGGGGCCTCTGCAAGAACAAGATGTATCCTTAACTGCTGAGCTGTCTCTTCAAACAAGCTGTCTTGTTTTTAAAGATAAGTATCTTGGGCTATTACAGAAGAACTCCTAAATTATATACTTTGTAGACACATCTATGTAAGAGATCCTCAAGGCCTATTCCAAATCAACACACCTAATTGGGACTTTGTGACTAACCATCCTGACTCTGGCTAGCTATATCTATATGCTCTTTCCAGAATAATTCAACTTGTATCTCACTTAACCTTCTCAGAAAGGTGACCAATGAGATATTCTCAGATGTTATCGCAGCAGCCCATACTGCTTCTAAGTCTGATGTTTGGTATATTCAAGAATCAAGCCCCAGGGGCAATGTCCTCCATGCTGACTTTAGCAATGTGCTACCTACCAGGTTGCACCAGATCCACATCATGCCTCCTGGACAGCTAGCTGCCACAGAGCTTTACAGGATAGACCTTGGTGATGAATCCCGTGTTCTCTTGCAAGAGAGCATGGTATTTCAAAGTGTGGTAGTTCTTTCCATACAAAAGAGGCCAGTTTCAGGGAAAAAGAAATGAGTTCACACCTCACAAATGAGATGACAGAGTGCTGTGAATGGAGTTTGTGCTTTCAGGTGTCCTTACTAAAGCATGGTGGTGGTGGTGGTGGTGGTGGTGGTGGTGGTGGTGGTGGTGGTGGTGGTGGTGGTGGTGTATTAATTATACCCACCTGGGCGCAGTAGCCCATTCCTGTAATCTTAGTACTTTGAAAGTAGAGGTAGGAGGATCAAGAAATCATCCTCTGCTACTCAGAATGTTCAAGGCTACCCTGGACTACATAAAATTCTGTCGTGATAAAATAAAATAAAACAAAATAAAAATAAAATAACCACTCCTAAATTTTTTGTTTTGCTTTTCGCCTAACCCACTTCACATCTATTTTCTAACATAAGAAAGAACACTGACTATATGTATTTAAATTATCTAAGATTATTAAAACATAAATTTTTCTTAAGGAAATTTTATCCAAAGTACCATAAAAACATAAACATTTACTTCTTTTTTAAAAAAAAAATTTCAGTAAGGGGCTGAGTGTGTGACTTGGTTGGTAAAGTGCTTACCTGACATGTATGAAGCCTTCAGGTCAATCCCCACCAGGCATGTCGACACAGATCTTTAGTCCCTAGAAATAGGAGGACCAGAAGTTGAAAGCCATCCTCCCACAAAGGGAGTTGAGAAGATAGCCCCAGGGTTAAGAGTACTAGAAGCTTTTCCAGAGGGCCCACCCAAATAGTTCATACATGCGTATAATGCTAGCTCCAGGGGTCACTCACTCTAATGATATCCGCACATGTGGCAGACACTGACACAGACACATGTACACATAAAGTAAAATAAATGTATAATCATTCCATAACATCTGGAGAAAGCATAGCTGGAATGTGCTAGTGTACGGCCGGGCAGCAAGAGCAAATCATCTCTGCCCTTCAAGGAACTTGACATCTTGCTAGAAGTATAGACAGCACTGTTCCTAGAGAACTGAAATGTCTAGTAAGTTCCCATGCTCTTCAAAGCATGAATATTAGTTTTGTTCACTGTTGTCTCTAAGCACCTAGAATAGATCTATGCACATGGGTCTGGCAAGGTGAGTGTCTTAGTTTGTGTGATAAATACCATGACTCTCTTGGCCAGTGTTCTATTGCCATGATGAGGCCTCATGATTACACCAACTCTTATTTAAAAAAAAAAAGATTTAATTGGGACTTGCCTACAGTTTCAGAGGTTTAGCCCACTGGTATCGTGGCAGGATACATGCAGCATAGAGAAGCACCTGAACGTCTACATTGGATCCACTGGCAGCGAGAAGAGAGAGTCTCTGGGCCTAGCTTGGACTTCTGAAATCTCAAAGCCTGCACCAATGATCTACTTCCTCCAATAAGACCATATAGTAGGCTCTAAGAACAATTTACTAAATGGATGTATGTGGTGTATAAACAGTGTATGTGTGTTCGTGTGCTTGCCTAGGTGGGGTGTAGGTTGGGGCTCATATATCTAGTTATTTTCTTGTCTAAGTTTAGACATAAAAGTAATAAAAAGGACTCAGTTTAGGGAAGATCAACATTAAGGTGCTTAGAGAAAAAAAGCAAATGTAATGGTCAAAGGGGAATTTTTTAAAGAGTGGGTCACCCTATGTAGCCTGGGCTGAACTTGAGTGTTGAGATGGCAGACTTAAGTCACCATACCTAGAAAGAACTGTTTTTGAATTTAACAATGTGATCTGGTAATGGCAGTACATGAGTTTAATCCTAGCACTCAGGAAGCAGAAGCAAGCAAACTTCTGTGAGTTCAAAGCCAGCCTGGTGTACATTGTGAGTTCCAGGACAGCCAGGGCTACATAGTGAGACCCTGTCTCAAAAAAAAAAAAAAAAAAAAAAAAAAAAACAAAAATCAAAACAATTAACAATTTGATGGGTGTTATCGCCATGCCTGATGACCCAGTAGGTTTATGTAGCAAAACCCACATGATGGGAGGAGAGAAATGACTCCTGAAAATTATCCTTTGACCATAACACTCGTGCATGAATTATGAGTGTATGTACACACCCAAAATAATTAATGTGAAAAACAATTAATTTATTGAGTTGGAAAAAATTGCTAATGCTGAAATTTCAGTAACTGATTAATAGAATGAATCACTGAACAATGACATATGTTCTGATAAATACGATTTCATCATACACAAATATCACAGTGTGCTAGCACGAACCTAGACAGGATAATGGGCAACCTAGAATGCACTCCAGCTGTGTGATGTAGCCTTTTTCTCTTGGGCTATGGGCCTGAACAGCACGTTACTGCATCAAATACTGTAGGAAATTTATAACCCAAGGACAAGTATTCGTGTGTGCACGCTTATTCTAAGATAGGAGAAAACTGGTGTGGTGAATGTCTTAGTTTGTGTGATAAATACCATGACTGTCTTGGCCAGTGTTCTATTGCTATGAAAAGACATCATGACCATGGCACTCTTAGAAAGGAAAGCATTTGATTAGAACTTGCTTACAGTTTCGGAGGTTTAGCCCATTGCTATCATGGCAGGAGCGATGCAACATGTAGGCAGACATGGTGTTGGAGAAGCAGCTGACAGTTCTACACTGGATCTGCATGCAGTATGAAAGAGAGCCTCTGGGCCTGACTTGGGACTCTGAAACCTGAAAGCCCACTCCAATGATGTGTGTCCTCCAATAAGGCTACATCTCCTAATCCTTTCAAATAGTGCCTGTCCCAGGTGACCAAGCTTTCAAATCTACCAGTCCTTCTTATTCAAACTACCACAACGACCCAAATGGCCAAAAGTAACTGGGAAAGGAGGTTTATTTCGAATTACACTTTATAGTCAGTGCATCACTGAGGTGAAGCAGAGCAGGGAACTGGAGGCAGAAACTGAAGCAGATACCATGGAGAAATATTCCTGGCTTTCTCAGTCTGCCTTCTTATACACCCGAGGACCTCCTGCCCAGAAATAGCACCTACCCACATCCATCATCAATCAGGAAAATGTCTCTCGGGCTTGTCTACAGGCCAACCTGTTGGGGGAAATTTCTCGATTTACACTTCCCCCTCCCCAGGTGAGTCTAGTTTGTGTCGAATTGACAGACTTCACTAGCACCTCCAGTATGCTCACAGCCATGTTCTAGGTCAAAGGTTGGAGAGCACCCACAGGGCTTCCAAGTTCTCTGCTTAAAAGAGCACTGGAGACTGGGGGCATTTGGACAGGCATAGAAATAGTGACACTTCATTAATTTCAAGGATGGAATTGAGTCAGACATCTAAGATAGGCGAGAGACAGAAAGGACCTGGGCCGAGAAGCATTGAGACTCTTTACTTCTCATTTACACGGTAGGTTGTCTTGACTTGCTCTATTCCTTACATGTAGCTCTCGGTAGAAGGAATGATGTTCTAATATGCTTTTGCCAGTTGTTTCCTTTCAGATGGTGAGCCTGCTGATCAGGGTTCAAACATTTGAGAAGTAAAGACACGTAGAGGTCAAGGCCAGCCTGAGACACAGGAGACCCTGCTTAAAAAAAAAAAAAAAAGGCCAAAAACAATTAAATAAAAATAAAAAGACCTCTCTCTCTTTCTCTCTTGCTCTCTCTCTCTCTTTCTCTCTCTCTCTCTCTTTCTCTCTCTCTCTCTCTCTCTCTCTCTCTCTCTCACCAGTCTTATGTATTTGAATACTTGGACCCTAGATGACAGCACTAGGTTTTAGGTTTTTCCCCAACTTGTGATGCTGTGAACAGAACCCATGACCACATCATGGTAGGAAAACACTTTACCATACAGTTTCATCCTCTGCCATTTTTTTTTTTTTTTTTTTTGAGCTGGGGACCGAACCCAGGGCCTTGCGCTTGCTAGGCAAGCGCTCTACCACTGAGCCAAATCCCCAACCCCCCTCTGCCCATTTTTAAAATCATTTTTAATTTGAGGTTGGGTCTTACTAAGTCCAAGCAGGCCTTGACTCTTCTGTGTCTGCCCCCTGAGTAGCTGAAATTACAGGTCTGTGCTACTTCACCTGGCTGACATTGATCCTTGATGGTGGGTATAATGCCGTGTGTGTGTGTGTGTGTGTGTGTGTGTGTGTGTGTGTGTGTGTGTGTGTGTACTTTGAGGACAACAGCCCAGTCCCTCCTCCCCACCTGACTCACTGTTTCTTATCTGCAGAGAGAGCTGTATGCCAATTGTAGAAGTTCCCACAACCACAGACCAAGCTACTTCAACTACCATACTTTCTCTGTCGTGATGGATTTTTATCACATGAACCATGAGACAAAATATTCCCGTCTTAGGCTGCCTCTGTCGGGAATTCTGGAGAGCAACTCTCACGTGTGGTCTTCTAGCACCAAAGGCACTTTCGGGAACTAGATGTTGTTCTGGGTGAGCTGCTCACAGGGTGAGAAACATGCTTTCTGACATACTGCCTGTACTGAGACATAAACACTGAACTTTTCAGCAACAGTAAATGAATTAAACAGTAAACTTCCTCGAACAAGTTAAAACGGGTTCTATTTTGCTTTAGAAGTACTTTAAGAGCACTATTTTAAAACAAGTAACTGTTTTGCTTCGTGAGCTTTTAACTATTTTCACGGTAATTTAGCTTAAAATCCACTTGGTACAAACACTTTCTTCATATTTTCAGTGTAGAAGCTTCTATGTTACCATTTTAATTAATATCTTCATGTAATTTTTTTTCTTAAAAGTGGCACAGAGACACATGTTAGCCCATGCTTAGCCACTGCTTGTCACCTCATCATCTTATCCCCAGAAAGATCCTACGTGGTACTGCTACCACCTATGATGCATACATTAATCGCTTTGATGAAAAGTACGATGTAGAAAACACACAGACTAATGACAGACATTTATCATCATCAAGTGTTTTGTGCTGTATATACATGCCGGACTTTTATGGGCCTGTAAGGCCGTTGGTCTGCTCATAGCAGCATTACCACAAACACCAAAGAAATGCCTTCTACAATGACTACTGATAGTCAGCTTGTTGTCGCCATGACAAACGTGTCTGAGAAAACAACTTGAGGAAAGAATGATGTGTTTGTGTCCAAGGTGTCAGAACTTCCAGTCTGTGATCACTTAGCTTTGAGACTTTAGGCTGGTGCTGGAGCAAAAGTCAGCTGAAGCAAAGCCACTGATCCCATGCTGTCCACGAGGTGGGGGAAACAGAAAGGACATATTATAATGACCCATTAAGTGATGAATTCACCATGGGAATATCCGACTGTTTAAGGTTGAAGTTGGCTAATATATTTTACATGATATATAACTGAGTCGGTCCCCAAGCTACCTTTAACTTATTTACAGAGGCACTTCTCATGTTCTTTCCTTAATTTACTATTCCTTCAATTTTAGTTAAGCAAAACGCAGTCTAGTCAAAACCTATATTTTTCCAGGGTCCTTTGCTTCTTGATAGCCATGTGGCTACATGTCAACTAGTAGGATATTAGCAGGAGTTTCATTCCTCGTCATGGCTTTAAGAGATCTAAAGTAAAGCTAACCTTGTGTTTCAATGGGATGCTACACAATTAGATTACATAAGGCTCTGGGTTCGGTCCTCAGCTTGAGAGAAAGAAGAAACAGGGAGGGGAAGTGATAAAATTAAAAAAAAAAAAGGTGGGAGAGAGACATGAGAGGACACAAAGCCTCTAATTCTATCAGGGCCCTATGAGTGTAAGCCTAAGGCTGGCCAGTGCTATTAGAAAAGAAAAGCTGTGGTGGGGAGATGGAGCAGGCACTTGTCTACATGCCTGGTGACCTGAGTTTGAGCCACATGCTAGGAGGATAGAACCCACTCCATAAGCTGTCTTCTGACTTACATATGCATAAACAAACAAACAAACCAATAGATAATCTTTTTTGGTTCTGTTTTAAGAAAGAAGGGAGAAGGAAGAGAGGAAGGGAGAGAGGAAGGAAGGGAGGGAGGGAGGGGGAGAGAGAGAGAGAAAGAGAGAGAGAGAGAGAGAGAGAGAGAGAGAGAGAGAGAGAGGCAGGAGAGAGGGAGGGAAGCTTGAGTAAGCAAGTTCCTGGTCTTTCTTTTTTCCTGTTTACTGAGATGACATGCGCCACAAGTTCTTGGTGCACAGATTGCCAAGTAGAAGCAGCATGCTTAATGTGACAGACTAAGATGACAGGAGTCATCTTGGGGACCAGCAGCTGCCACAGCTACCCTGGATGGTTTAGGATTAGGCAGGTAACTTGAAAGCAGAGCAAATACTCCTAGTGACACTGTTACTAGGAGGCCATGGTTAGGAAGACGTAATCTGGCCTGGAATACTTCCTATCTTTAAATACTTCATCTAGTGCTCAGGACCCGCAAGGTTTTTACAGCTCAATGTGATATATCTGTCGTTTTTTCTGACTCACATACCCAGCCTGCATGGTTGTGAATTTTTGGCCCTCACTCCTGTTGTGGATTCCCACGCACCCTTAACGTGAAAGATTGGAACCTGTTACTTGAGTCCTGTTGCCCACTCATTGTGAGTCAGTGGCTTTCCACACAGTATAAACTTGCTCTCTAATTCCTTCTGTGAAGATTATCCTGCACAGCAAGAAGGCACCTGCCTTGAGGGGGACTCTTCCTCTTCATTTTCAGGCCCCACCAGGCAGGGCTTAGAGCATGGTTGAGCAACTGTTAAGTACCACATAAACACTCTGCCTCTGGAGTTAAGATCTGCATAATTCACCTGGGACTCGCACACTGTAACAAATGACTGGCTGACATTTTGGTTCAGTAGCCTAGCATAATAGCCAATCTTCACATGTTAAGATAACTGGCAAGTCAATCCTGTACTAAGTTCCAGATTCAACAAAGAGGAAGGCACCATGGCAAGTCATTGAAAGGGCAGAGAAAGTCTCTGTAGGAGTTGGCTCCTGTTGTAGGTGTCTTGAAGCTAGATGGTAAATTCTTGCTAGATGCAATAAAGAAGGATCTCTGATTTTATGGGCCAGAAAGACGGTCTCAGCAGCCTCAGCTCACACTGTAGATACACAGATCACACTATCATGCTCAACTCCTAAGCCACAGGAAAACTCATCCAAACAGATAGCGAGTGGAACTCTTAACAGAACTTGAACCACATCGAGGAGGAGAGATTCTGGTTTTTACTTGTCTACGTCATCCAGGCATGGACCAGCAAGATAAGCAGAGAAAGGTGGAAACTTCTGCATAAAAGAAGAGAGACTTCATCCAAGCACAAAGGAAGTATGGGCAGCTTGAATAGCAAATCAGGAAGGAGCCTGGGTTCCAGTTCACAGCTGGCAGCTCAGAGGCTAGCATGTGAGAGAACAGGTGCGGTGACGGATCTTGCTTTCCTTTCTCTAGGGAGTAGCTAGGCTGTTCTCAGCATATCATGTTGCCTTGCCTCTAACTTGATAGGAGTGAAGTGGGATTCAGTCTGGCTAGTTAGCATCAGGACTATACTCCTGGCAGGGGGTGTTCCCTTGTCGGTGGCTTTCAAGGAAGTAGATTCAGCTGTGCTTTGAGCCTCACTGCACTTAACAGAGAAGACGGCACTGTGAGGAATTCTGAGGATTGAGCTTGCTGTCTTTGGGCCAACTGTTTTTGAAACCAAATCCCCACCCCTTGGGCTTCCCAGTTGCAGGGGCTAATGAAGTCCTTTTGTAGTCAAACTACTTTACGCTTCTGTCATTTGCAGCTGAAGGGGGGCCCAATTCAAGCAGATGGTATGTGAAGGTGGTCTTTGACTGAAAATCCTGAAGTTGATTTTAAAAGAGACAAATGGAGCCATTTAAAATAGGAGCTGATAAGGTGGGGCAATGTGAACACCATTGGCATAATCTCTTGTGCTTTTACTTCCTGGTAAAATGACCACATACAAATTATGAGCCATAGTTTTTTTTTTTATGGGCAAACTGCAAGTCATTACTAGCACCTCCCTGGTGGTGATGAGAGTGAGTTGAAGTCTACAATGTCTGGCATAGCAACTCCTCTAACAGTGATGGTACTGGTGACAGTGGTGAAAGAAGAGAAGAGAAAGGAGAGGGAAAGAAGTGAGGAAGACATAGAGAGATGAAACAGAAGGAGGAGAAACAAGAAGGTAGAGGGGAAGGAGGAGAGGATGGAGAGAATGAGGGAGGAAGCAGAATAAAGGAGGAGGGAGAAGACTGGAGGGAGGAGGAAGAATAGGGAGGAGGGAGGTTAGGGGAGGACTGCTGAACTACAGCGAGCCAAGGAAAGGTTAACTAGAAGAACAGAGAGTGCAAGTGGCTATAGAAGGATAGATCTGAGCTCTGTCGCCTGGCAGTGGGCTTGCATCAAAACCTGGAAAGAGAGTAGCATAAGAGAAATGTCACTGCAGATTTGAGGTTAAAACGTGTGTCCAACTGACCAGCCTTGAACTTTATTACCATTTGCTTCCATGTCACCAAATATAGGGAAACCAACCGTAAAAAAAATTAGCTTTGTGGATGCGTATGAGGGTGGGGGTGGCATTTAAAATTTCTTTGACCAGTCTTCCTATTTGATGGCAGCTATATAATCTGTGGGACCTCCTAAGAATTGGAAATCCATGACACTTCAGATATCAAGAAAAGTTCCCTTTCCCTTCTCTTTCTTGGTCTGTCATGGGGTTTTGTTATTATTGACCTTTGAGATTTGGTGTGGTGTTCATTTGTACATCTATCTGCTAACCCCAGGTACCTGGAGCCTATCAATTGGCCTATAGAACGTACATCCCTGAATATGATCCTCCCACACTTATTCCCAGAACTCAGGAGCACGCTAGAGAACAGTAGGGTCCTTTGGGTGGGGGTAGAGTGGGCGTTAAGTAGCCAAGCTTCAGGTTGCAAGGGAGTAGGATTGTGAGAGAGCCGGGATTCCGAGATTCCAGGATGTGTGCTACTGTTCCATTAAGCTTCCTTTAGGAAATACAAATTCAAAGATTATTAAACCCTCGTGTGTGGTCTCCTATTAACACAATGGTTAGTTTAATATAACAATGTATCTAGGCCACAGGGTCCTCAGATACATAGTCAAATATTCTTAGTGTTTCTGTGAAGGTGTCACCAGTGAGACTGACACCTAAATTCCTAGAGACTTTTCCATTGGAAATCTCCTGGGTCTGTAGCTCATTAAGTCACCCTGTTGATCCCAGGGGCATGCCACTCTGCACATTGGCATGCACCAGGTCCTTAAAATAAGTATCTTCAAACTCTCTCTCTCTCTCTCTCTCTCTCTCTCTCTCTCTCTCTCTCTCTCTCACACACACACACACACACACACACACACACACACAAACACACACACACACACACACACACACACACTCTATTGGTTGTGATTCTCTAACACACCATGGCTTATATCTCTTCTGAATAAAGGGCCTCGTGTGACTCCACACATCCTGTTCCTAAGTTCCCTACTTGTTTACACATCTCATACAAAGAGAGAAACAGTGGGAAGAACAAATGATCTTGTTTTGAACTTTCAAATGCTTGCTGTCACTGTAAAGTATTAATAAGTTTTCAATATAGTAATAATAAAGTATAGTCTCGTAAGATAGCTTACACACTTCTTCTGTTCTCAGGCTACATATTGAACCTCACATTGATTTAGAGAATATTAATTTTGTATGGCAGAGATAAGATGCAGAAATAAAACTAGCGGAACTATAGACTTCTCTTTAGGAGACCACAGGACTCTTCACCCTTTGTCAATGATACATACTGTACTGTAAGGCCATAAGGCCTTATCCAAAATCCTCAAGCAGGATGTCAGAATGCAAAATTCTCTTTGAGATTTAGGAAGAATCACAGTCTAATGTACTATACACAGCAGGATCCGGGATGGCATTCTATACCAATAGGATAGTGGTATATATGCAGTAAAAGTGTGTTTATGCTGATTTACCAATGTCTTTACGTAACATCATGTCAGAGTAGGTAAGGTTCTTCTTTCAAATGAATCCAGGTGAGTTTGGATTTTGCTGCCAAATGAACTACAGAAACTCAGTTCCTAGGGACTGGAATGCATTTCAAGGTTAGTGGATTTGAACTTGGTTCTCCTTGCTTGGGCTTCCTAGCCATCCACATTCTCATTGCAATTGCAGTGAACCTTGACAGAGCTGTAGAAGGCCAGCTCTCTGGGAGAGCATCCCATGAAGCATTCAAAGCAGTGGAAAAGTCAGGAGTGAGGCTGAGGGCTGGACCTTATATTTAACTCCCTTCTTCATCCTTTGGCCCACATCACAGGGAAATACAAGAGTCTTGATACAAGTCAGGACCAAGGGTAGGAGACAAAAATCACCATAGACCTCTCTAGAGTTGTTCCATCATGCAGCACATCCAAGGAGACTTCCCCCTAAGCCATTCTAGTTGGGGCTGCAACTACTTTGTGGCTAGACTGAGAAGCTCCCTCTAACTTCCTTAAAGAATTCGTTCACTAAAGGATCAACTGTACTTATCCTTGAAGAAAGTGTCAAGGGACTGTCTCAGCAGCATTCTACTACACAAGGAGTTATTTGGAATCATGATGTTCAGTGCATGGATAAACAGTGCAATTGCAAGCAACTGACTCATGGGTAAGTAAATGCCCATTCCAGGGTTTCTTAGATTATCTTTGGTCATACATTTCATCACAGCATTCTGGGCATTTTCAGATGTATGGCTGATGTCTGGATGTGGTTTGAAATCATTTTTAGAGCTTCTAAGTAACTGGACGTTGCTCCTTAGGAGTGAAGGAAGACGGTGCTCACAGGAGCTTCTGACGAGCTCCCTCTCCTCTGTCTTGGAATCACGCCTGCTCTCAGAGGCTCAGGACCACTTGCTCTAGAAAAGCCACTGTAAATTTCACCCTGTCCCTGCAGTTGTAAGGGAAGCCTCCTTACAACTTACAACTTCCCTTAAGGGAAGGTCTCCTAGCTCTGGCTGAACTCTTTCTGAACCTCTTGCACAATGAACATGACTTTTTATCTGAATAGATTATGCATCACTCTAGGTAGGCCTGTTCTTCTGAAAGGCAGTCTTTGCCACTGCAGGCAGAAAACCCAGGTTGGAACCCTAAAATGCAGGCAGATACATAATAAATAATGCAAGCAATAAGGAAATAATTCTGGGCAAATCAATTTTGTGGAAATTTAGCTTAAAGTTTTCAGGTGATTTAATATTCTCTAGTAGATACCAAAATCAACTGAATGGAGCAATCAGTTGTGTAATAAAGATATTTCCTTCTTAATTGCCAGTACTTCATGGTGGTTTTATTTGTTGATATGAATATTAATGTACTTAACCTTTCAGTATTCCTGTCCTTATTAGTTTGCTAGGAGAATAAAGGTGGCATAAGAATGTTTGATCTGATAAGCTATTGGTGAAACTAAATTAGAAAGCTATATCTTTGCAAAGGAAATTAGATTACTCATTAATTGCTCAACAGTTCACTACTGACTATGCAGTAATGAAAGTCAAATTTAAATCAGGAAACTCCAATGTGAGTCATCCAGTTAGACTAGAGTGGAATGTGTAAAAGAGTAGAACTAAGCAGCTTAGTAGCTGTTCTCAGGGCTGTGACCAGAGAGTGTTTAGAAAAACAGGGAATGAGAAGGAATGTAAATCAAATCAAAACACATAGACCCTGAGCAACTGCAGTTGTTAGAGAAACAAAAATGGAGAGAGACAAAAAGCCTAGGGGTAGGGGGTGAGGGGGAAAGGAGAGTCTCTCTCTCTCTCTCTCTCTCTCTCTCTCTCTCTCTCTCTCTCTCTCTCTCTCTCTCACACACACACACACACACACACACACACACACACACACACCAAAGTGGGGGCTGGAGTTGATGGGGAGAGAGAGAGAGAGAGTTATTCCTCACTATATTGAAAGAGTTTGTTGAAACTAGTATATTCCATTGTCTGATATGCAGAATTAGGCATATAATTTGCAAGAAATGTAGCCAGATAAAATGCAAAACTGCTAGCCCAGCTTCAATTTCAGATAAACATCTCCAGTATCATAAGTTGGTCTGTACTCCATTTCCTGGAGCAGCCTCTGATACTATGACTCCTCCATTCACTTACTAGTTGAACATGCATGTGTCTAGACCTTGCTCTTTGCAAACTACTGTGACTAGTTTTGGCCCTATGGTGACAGTAAAGCAGGAGTCCTGTAATCTGGTAGGCTGATCCAGTCACATAAAACAAGTCACTAAATGTGATGAATGTCATGATTCAAACTTCATTCATTGAAGTGGCAGTTAACTCAGGCTTGAGTCAGAAAAGGTCTCCCAGAGAGTGTTCTTCAGATTAAGTCAAAGTGTTTGAAGTGGAGGGAGATTCTTTTTTTTAATTTCTTTTTCTTTTTTTATTAATTTTTAATTCATTTACCATTCAAATAATATTCCCCTTCCCAGTTCCTCCTCCACCAACTCCCCATCCCATCACTCCTCATTTCTGTCCCATTTGACTTTTTTTTCCATCTTTATTAAATTGAGTATTTCTTATTTGTTATTCCCTTTCCCAGTTTCCAGGCCAACATCCCCCTAACCCCTCCCCCTCCCCTTCTAGATGGCTGTTCCTCTCCCCATCCTCCCCCCATTACCGCCCTCCCCCCAATGATCACGTTCACTGAGGGTTCAGTCTTGGCAGGACCAAGGGCTTCCCCTTCCATTGGTGCTCTTACTAGGATATTCATTGCTACCTATGAGGTCAGAGTCCAGGGTCAGTCCATGTATAGTCTTTGGGTAGTGGCTTAGTCCCTGGAAGCTCTGGTTGCTTGGCATTGTTGTTCATATGGGGTCTCGAGCCCCTTCAAGCTCTTCCAGTCCTTTCTCTGATTCCTTCAACGGGGGTCCCGTTCTCAGTTCAGTGGTTTGCTGCTGGCATTCGCCTCTGTATTTGCTGTATTCTGGCTGTGTCTCTCAGGAGAGATCTACATCCGGTTCCTGTCGGCCTGCACTTCTTTGCTTCATCCATCTTATGTAGTTTGGTGGCTGTATATGTATGGGCCACATGTGGGGCAGGCTCTGAATGGGTGTTCCTTCAGCCTCTGTTCTAAACTTTGCCTCCCTATTTGTGGAGGGAGATTCTAATTAGAGATAATGTCTAGAGATTCAATAACCTGTGGCCCAATGCTGGGCCACAGAGCTGAGAGACAAGACGATGAGTGAAAGGGTAAATGTGACCAATCAGAGGTTTCTTATATACTCAGTGCAAACCCCACAATGAGGCAGAGAAGTCATGGAGCAGAAAAGAACCAAAAGGGAGTATGGGACTAGGATTTGGGATGGGTGTGGAGAATAACCAGATATGAAAACTACACAGAAGACCACCCCAAAGATGCTTGGTTCTTTAGAGGAGTGTAAAATCTTTAAGCCCCTGTCAGCCTTTGTCTGAATGTTTCGTGCGTGACAAGGCTCTGCTGCCTTAGCATGGTGGGTACGTTTGCCTCAGCTATTATCAGTAAGCCATGTCATAAAGTGTGTAATAAGGGGACACGTAATTGTCTGTACCAGCATACTCAGAAAAGTATACACCAGTGACCTACAGTGTGGTTTTTGGCTTATCTGTGGTTACTTAGAACCAGGCCAGAAAAGAACTAGAGACATAACTAGGCCTTGGTTAATGGCCTGTGAATATAAATTGTCAATGCAAACAGCTCTCAGTAGTGGAGCTTACAAAGATGGATGAAGCCTAGCCCGAAAGTAGTATTTGAGAAAGAAAAAGCCTGGCATAGAACAAGCACAGGAGTCTATCCTTGTAGGATACTCCACTCTACAGAAAATGCTGTCCCCAGCCTGATGGGTAACTCACTGTATTCCCTGACGAAGCTCAGGCCCATCCTCCCATCTCCATGTCCCCTAATGTACTCATCCCAACTACTCCAACTACTTATTTACTCCAACTACTTATTTACTCAGCCAACTCATAAGCAAGCTCAAGGGACATCTGTTCAACTAGAAGACTATGGAAGACAGCAAGGTCACCCTGAAGCCCTCATCAGCTTGAGCCTTGACTAAGAAAAGTCCATCAGGAGCTCTGAAGCTCACCCTTAGGTGCAGATGGAGTCATAGTAGGGAAGCCACATCATCTCTGCAGTGGGACAGTGCCTGTCTCTGATTCCCATTCCAACCTAGTGAGAAGGGAGAACAGATCTGATAAGCAGAAAGGTCCTGAGGAAGTGAGGGAATGCCATCATGGCAGGAAAGGTCCAGAATAAGTGTGGGGTGCACCAGCCTTCTGCTATGCCATCCTCAGTCCCCAAGTACAACATTCAATATAGACAGTTGAGGAAGGCCAGATTGACTGTTAAAAAAAAATTAAGTGGAAACACATAAGAAACTTAAGAAACGATCCCAGAAGAAAATGGAGCCAGGGCCAGAAACAAAAGACCCAGCTGGTTTTAAGAACTGGATTCTACCTCATGCTTCTGTCTGACTATAGCAGGAGCATTCTCAGTGAAGGCCTACGTTGCATCAGTAGACTGCCTCCTTTATTTGCACTGGTGCCAGGATGTTCCTCTCTGAGGCTAGACAGTCTCCCATCCCTAACCTCACGCCAGAGCCTGCATACCCACTTGAAGGATGATGGGTCAATCACCAAAGTAGCACAGTTATGTTTGCAAATTTAGTGTGCAGGACTCTCTTGGAGTTTTTGAAGTGAACAATGGTCTTGGAGTCCCTTTTAGATTGTTTATCACTTCCTGTAAAATGTAAGGCATGGTTTGAGGAGATGGTTCAAGTGGGAAAAATGCTTGCCTCATACACATGGAGACCTGAATTTTAACTCCTAAAATACCACATAGACAGGCAGGTGTACTAAGCTTCCTGCCTGTCAGCCTCACCAACTGGTGAATACCGTTCAATGGTTGAAGGCATTTGCTGCTGGAAAATACGATCTGAGGGCCTGAGTTGTGTTCCTGGAATCCACGTGGAGGTAAAAGAAAATTGGCTTCACAAGTATGGAAAGTTGTCTTTAACATCCACACATCTATTGTAACAGGCATGCACTCACATCACACACATACATACCCTCACACCCTTACACCCTCACACCCTCACATACCTAACACACCACACACACACACACACACACACACACACACACACACACACTAAAATATAATTTAAAGGCAAACATCTTCCATTAGGACATGGTAGTTTCTGGACTACTTCATTCTCCTTGACAAAAACTGTGAATATTTATGAGAAATTATGAAAAAAGAAAGAGAAAAAAATGCTAAAATTCACATTGAAGCAATGCTGTTTCTCTGTATTTCTTTTCTCCAACAAAAGTTGAATTCTAAGGAAATCTGAGGGCAGGAGATGCAGCAGACTGGTAGATCTCTCACCTCCCATGTGCAAGAGTTTCATTCCTGGCACAGTTGAAAACAAAAAACCAGATGCTAATGTTGTGGGTACCTACAGATAATGAAAGCGTCATTAAGTCAGCACAAGGTAGAAAACAGCTGTTACCATTCCAAGGAAACCACTGGCCTTTCAGAAGCACTGGGATGCCTTTTCCATACCTAGAGTTAATAGCTTCATGAGATCCTAGCCCATGCTCCTTTTGTTAATTTGGAAAGAATGACTAATCTCTCTCTCTCTTTATACTATTTTTAGAAACTGTTATTTTAGCCAACCTAGGGAAAATGGACAAAACTAATAATATCTAATATGTCATGCTCACAACTTACAAAACCCTTTCCATTTAATCCCCACATAGCTCCCACATGTAGAGCTTTGTCCTGGCTCCCATGGCTACAAGGCCAAGGCAGTATAGAAGCACAGGTTCTGAGTGGCCTTCAGCCTGCATGTGAACCAGATGTAGTAAGCAGGCTAACTGCTGTAACCAGAGGGATGGCATGGTAAAAACCCATTTATTTCTTAAATGTTTTCCCCTTTTGAGGATTTCATGCATACACACAATATGTTTTCATAACTTCTACCCCCTACTCTCTCCCCTGTAACTCCTACTATAACTTACTTAATTTCATGTACTCTTTTTTTTCTGAGACAGGTACAGGTGTCTCTAGATAGCCTTGGCTGGCCAGGCCTCACTATGTAGACAAGGCTGGCCAACTCACAGACATCCATGCTTGCCTCTACTTCTATCTCTGCCTCCTGAGTGCTGGGATTTAATGCAAGCACCACCATACCCAGCACACAGTCTTTTCCTTAGTCCCCGAGGTCCAGTTAGTGCTGCCAATGTGTGCATAGGCATAGACCTACCAACTGAAGCATGGACAACATATCATGGGTGACAGCCTTGAAGAAAACTGACTCTCCTTCCCCTAGCAGACATAAACTCCAAAAGTTCCTCAAGGCAGTGCTTTGTGAGCCCCTCTACCATCCACACTGTAATTTTAACTGGCTTGATTTTGTACATGTCTTGTGCATTCAGCCATGGTCTCCATGAGATCATATGTGCAACACCCCTGACATGTACAGAAAAGTGTTTTGGATCAGCCCTCTGCAATCCCTGACTCGTGCAATCAGTCTACCCACTTTGCAATAATCCTGAGCCTCATAGAAGAGGCTATCATTTAGATGCCCCAGTTAGGGCTTAGCAGGTAAAGTTGCTTATTCTTATGACAGGAGCATGAAGTTGATGGGGCTGGAGATTCTGCTCCATGAAGTTACACAAGTATTCACCTTCTCTCTACCAGTCTGTTGATGCCTTCCACATATGGCATCCAAAGCTCTGGAGAATGGCAGTGAGTGGAGAACCACATCTGGTGGGCTTCAGGAGCCTGTCTAAAAGTGGCTCGTATCTCTGCCCAGCTTCTTTTACCAGAATGTAGTCTCTCACCATGGTTAAGATGTTACTTAGCAGTCTGACCAGGCTCAACACCCTTGGGAAAAGTAGACTGGAGAGTTTTGTCTACTGCGACTTTACTTCTCAGGTTTCTACAGGTCCCTTTTGCTAGGGTCCATGCTAAGCAGACTGTGGAAACTATTTTCCTTCCACATAGCTTCCCTTTAGTCTTCTTAAGTCCTAGAATGGATCCTTCCTGTTTCTGCTTTCTTCCCTCCTTCACCAATGTTTCACTTTCATGCAAACAAACTCACTTCTGCCTGACCTGAAGAAGTCTCATCATGTACAAGGTGCACTGCCTGTTGACATCGGGATAGCAGAGAAGAATTAGACATGGGACTTCAGTATACCGAGAGAGTCTAAGCATGCAAAGGTACAATGAGAATGTAGAGACTCACCTCTCTTCCTTTTAGCTAAACTCAAATGAGGAGCATAGAAGCTCAGGGTCAGGTAGACTTGGTGAGAAAGGGATTGTGCACTAAGTCTGTGGGAACAGAAAAGGCTTCCCTGGAGAAGTGACAGTCATATCGAAAACTCTGAATATCTACTGAGTTGCCATGTGGTCACTCAGCAGTTTACACATACACATTCTCAAGGCAACCTTGAAGGGGACACTATTATTGTCCCCTTATTCAGATCACAGCCGGCATTGGGGGACAGTGTACTCTATGAAGGACAGAACTGGTACCAGTAGTATGTTGTGAATTTGACAAGAATGCTAAGTTTCATGGCTGGAAAAACAGCAGCAGGTAAGAGCACTGGTTACTCTTCCAAAGGACCCAGGTTCAATTCCCAGCAGTTCACAACTGTCTGCAAGTCCAGTTCCATGGGATCCAACACCCTTATACAGACATGTATGCAGGCAAAACATCAGTTTTGTGTGTGTGTGTGTGTGTGTGTGTGTGTGTGTGTGTGTGTGTGTATTACTAAATAAAAAGTTAGGATCGTGGCACATGCCTTTAATCCCAGCACATGGGTGGCAGAGGCAGGTGGATCACTGAATTGGAGAAAAACAAAACAAAAATGCTTTGTTTCTTGGTTCTGACAACAGTTTTATGATAATGTGAGAGGATGTCATTGTCTGTAATAAATGCTCACGAAACTGCTGAGGAGTAAGGGAGAATGACATCCTTAAAGTCATTCTCAAATATTTCAGAAAACAATAGCTGTGTGTGGTGTGTAGCTATGAACATGGACACACAGAGAGAGGAGGGAGGGAGGGAGGTGGAGGCAATTTTAAGCAAACATAGTAAAATATTGGCAGCTGCTTTCCTGTGATGGCTCCGACTGCTCTAATACAATGCCAAGGACCTGTAGGTTGTATAAGAGGCATTCATTTTGCACAGTCATGCAGAATGGCACTCCAGGTAAAGGAAACCTGACCAGGTTCTGATAGGAGCTATTCCTAGCTTGCAGATGGCTGAATTCTCACAGTTATCACATGTCTTGGGTGGTATATGCTCTCTCCTGTGCTCTCATTAGAATATTGGGGAGCTGTAGGTTCTGTAATCTCTCCGCTGTGCTCTCATAAGAGCATCAGGGAGCTGTAGATTCTGTGTAAGCTCTCTGTTATGTTTTCATAAGAACATCAGGGAGCTGTGGGTTCTCCAGACAGGATGGATAAGGTAACGAGTGCAGCAGTTCTAAAATAAAAACAAGCATCTGTTAAGAATGTATAATTTGTACCTTGGCATCGAACATTTATCATGAGTTGATATTTAATCTTCACAATAGTCCTAGAGAGGTACTACCTCTCAGATGGATTTCTGATTCTAGCTAAGACCATCTGACAATGTTACTCCCTTAGCTGTAAACCTTCGTTGGGAATCTCCATAGCTGAAGAAAATGGCCTCATTCAATGTCATCGACAGGGCCAGCCCAAGTGCAGGAATGGACTGACGATGTATACAGGCTCTGCCTCTTGCCAAAGTCAAGCCAACTCTAAAATGCCCTCTCATTTTCATAGCTCCCTGTGAGGTGGCCTCAGTCCAATGGACCTTTGTGACAATTAGAGTTCCAAGTCATCTTCATCTGCCCAACTGGGCTGTTTCCTTCCCTTGCAATGGTGGATGGCAAGGAAACTCTCTGGTAAATCTCTGACACATCAGCCCATCGCTGAGTGTGCTCCCTCAGGAACTCAGATCAAGGGGCACATCTTCTAGTGGTGAGATTCACCAGTTACTTTGTGATAACAGGCCCAAACAGACCCACAACTGGTTTCTAACACTGGCGGGATGCAGTATAAATGTGTTGGCCATGGCTCATGAGCAGAAATAAAGCCCTGCTGTGAAGTGTAATAGAACGACAGTGTTAGCGATGGAGTAGGTGAGAGGGGATTTGGATTAAAGTCATCAGAGTGAAGTGCGCATGCATACAGGCACACTCCCATGTATGCACAAACACATACACACATGCACACATATATTCACTCATAGTCCCTGTGTTTTGCATCGTATGGTCAGTGGTTGGTTTTTGCCTGGGTTATTACTATGACTATATTAATAGAGGTTTCTGTGTATCTGTGAGGCCATTTCTGGAACAGCCATGAGGAACAGTGCTGAAGTAGAGCTGTCTTGAGTGTGGTCATCCACCAACAGGCTGGCAGCCTTGGTGCAAAAGAAGTCGGGGAAAGGCACTGTCCGCACCTGAATGAAGCCACTTCTTTCTGTGTGCACCTGCCCGGCTGCCATCCTCTGTTAGCATCAGATTCCTGCTCTTCAGTCCATCAGTGTGGCTTCGGTACCCTTGGCTCCCAAGACGCCAGGTTGGGACTGATGAGCTACTCCACTTGGATTTAGAGCCCAGTTCTCGACCACGCCCCAAACCTGCCATGTATTCCAGAGCTTACAAATCCATTCATATGACATATGCATACATTCTATTGGCTCTTCTCCAGAGAATGCTGCCTGACTCACCCTGTGCTATCCTGTACCATCTTGGGACTTTGAGACAAGAAGACTGTCTCCAAGTGAGGGCCTTTGACTCTCTGAGATAAACACTTTTCTTTACAGTCATGCCGACATAGCTGGATGTTGTCCCTGGAGCTTTGGGGATTCGGGTCTATGTTCAGGTAGTAGGCTTTTTATTAGGGGCTGAAAGAGGGCGTATGCTCCTTTGGAAGAAGCCATGGAAGCGATGGTGTTTTGTTTTCTTTCTTTCTTTCTTTCTTTTTTAAAGCTTTATTTATTTATATATAAGTACACTGTAGCTGTCTTCCGACACATCAGAAGAGGGCATCAGATCCCATTACAGATGGCTGTGAGCCACCATGTGGTTGCTGGGGTTTGAACTCAGGACCTCTGGAAGAGCAGTCAGTGCTCTTAACCGCTGAGCCATCTCTCCAGCCCCACGATGGTGTTTTCTATGCTTTGACAGCCAAAACTAGTCAGGGTATTTGCTTCTGGGAAGACCGGACATGGATGGGTGCCGTGGGGAAAGTGTCACTTCGACATTTCAGAGCATGCTGACTTGTCCTTTCCTAATACAAATGATAACAACAAAAAGTAAAAACAGTAAGAGAATTCCTGCCACATTCTCCTCCTTCTAGACTATTTCTCACTGTGCATGCCAAGAATGTCCAGTCTCTTTGCCTTAGACTGTGGGACACTGAGCTAAAAGGTATGCGCCATCATACCCAGCTTCCAGCTCTTATGTCATGGAATCTTGGGAGCACAAAGTGCACCCATTAATGATACACCTCAGACTACTATCCAGTCCTTGCTCTCTGCCACTGCCCCTTACAACACAAACCTTAGAGGGTGTTGTCCCATCCCAGGCTGTTTCTGGGCGTGCTATGTTGGCAGCACCAAAGAACAAACACCTTTTCAGGACATCAAATGTCTTTTACAAACCACATCATATAGACACTCCAAGACTCGTGCTAACTCTTAGAACAGCAATCTTTCCCCTAGCCTGCATTTCAGTGCTGCTTCCCAGAGCTGTGTGTCCTTGTATGTTGTAACCCTCCCTACTTCCTCTAGCTGTGCTCCCAATGAGATCTCCGATGTGCTCTCTCTGCCTTTCTCTGGGGTCTGTTGTAAGAGCAGTACATTCAACGTTACTCTCTGCTTCCCTTGGACTCCTTGTCATTCTGGGCACAATTCAGAGCTCTCACCTTTGTTCTCCCTTGCCATCTTCTGTTTGTTGCTTTTCTAGGTCAAATTGTATTTTTTAAAAAAAGTTACAATATTAATAAAAATACATTTTAAAAAGGAACCGGAAGCAAGCATAAGTACATAAAAATAGCAAATATCAATCTTTCTGCCCATTTGGAAGCCAGTTAAAGGATATTAGGTATATTGTTCTCTATAAACAATGTAATACATTTCATATTATTTAAATTAGCACACACAGGATTCAGATATAATCATAACATTTTTGGACAAAGTGTGTGTTAGTGATCCTCCTTCTACCCCTTGCTACCTTTGATTTTCCCTCCTCCAGCCTTCCCTTTCTCGCTTTTCTTCATTTTCCATATTCCACATGCCCTTCACCACCCTTCATCCTTCCTCATGACTTGTTTTTCCTCCCTCTGATTTCCTATCTAGTTGTTTAGGCTTCACTAATACACACACACACACACACACACACACACACACATTCAGAGATTACAATCTATATGTGAGAAAAGACATGGAGTTGTTTCTTGCCAATAATGGATTATTTCATTTAATATAATTTTCATGTCCATCCAGTCCTTATAAGTTTTATGATTTTATTTTTCTTCGCTACTGAGTAAAATCCTATTTTGTGCATGAACTACGTTTTTATTATCCACTCATTTGCTGGTGGATATTTAGACCAGTATCATTTCCTTATCAGCATCAGTTGGGCAGTGATAAATAGGATGTAAGAGTATCTCTTTGGTGAGGCCTGCAGTTCTTAGGGCACAAACCCAGGAGTGGTACTGCTGGGTCACATAGTAGGTTTACTTTTTATGTGCGTGGTCTGATAGCACGCATGGGATTATTTCTATCTTTCTGTATCTGTTGAGGCCTGTTTTATGACCAATTATATGTTCAATTTTGGAGAAAGTACCATGAGGAGCTGAGAAGAAGGTATATCCTTTTGCTTTAGGATAGAATGTTCTATAAATATCTGTTAAGTCCATTTGGTTCATGACTTCTCTTAGTCTGTCGACATCACTGTTTAATTTCTGTTTCCATGATCTGTCCATTGATGAGAGTGGGGTGTTGAAATCTCCCACTATTATTGTGTGAGGTGCAATGTGTGTTTTGAGCTTTAGTAAGGTTTCTTTTACGTATGTAGGTGCCCTTGTATTTGGGGCATAGATATTTAGGATTGAGAGTTCATCTTGGTGGATTTTTCCTTTGATGAATATGAAGTGTCCTTCCTTATCTTTTTTGATGACTTTTAGTTGAAAATTGATTTTATTTGATATTAGAATGGCTACTCCAGCTTGCTTCTTCTGACCATTTGCTTGGAAAGTTGTTTTCCAGCCTTTCACTCTGAGGTAGTGTCTGTCTTTGTCTCTGAGGTGTGTTTCCTGTAGGCAGCAGAATGCAGGGTCCTCGTTGCGTATCCAGTTTGTTAATCTATGTCTTTTTATTGGGGAGTTGAGACCATTGATGTTGAGAGATATTAAGGAATAGTGATTGTTGCTTCCTGTTATATTCATATTTGGATGTGAGATTATGTTTGTGTGCTTTTCTTCTCTTTGTTTTGTTGCCAAGACAATTAGTTTCTTGCTTTTTCTAGGGTGTAGCTTGCCTCCTTATGTTGGGCTTTACCATTTATTATCCTTTGTAGCGCTGGATTTGTAGAAAGATATTGTGTAAATTTGGTTTTGTCATGGAATATCTTGGTTTCTCCATCTATGTTAATTGAGAGTTTTGCAGGATACAGTAACCTGGGCTGGCATTTGTGTTCTCTTAGGGTCTGTATGACATCTGTCCAGGATCTTCTGGCTTTCATAGTCTCTAGCAAGAAGTCTGGTGTGATTCTGATAGGTCTGCCTTTATATGTTCCTTGACCTTTTTCTCTTACTGCTTTTAATATTCTTTCTTTATTTTGTGGATTTGGTGTTTTGACTATTGTGTGACAGGAGGAGTTTCTTTTCTGATCCAATCTATTTGGAGTTCTGTAGGCTTCTTGTATGTTTATGGGCATCTCTTTCTTTAGGTTAGGGAAGTTTTTTTCTATGATTTTGTTGAAGATATTTACTGGTCCTTTGAGCTAGGAGTCTTCACTCTCTTCTATACCTATTATCCTTAGGTTTGATCTTCTAATTAAGTCCTGGATTTCCTGTATGTTTTGGATCACTAGTTTTTTCCGTTTTACATTATCTTTGACCATTGTGTCGATGATTTCTGTGGAATCTTCTGCTCCTGAGATTCTCTCTTGTATCTCTTGTATTCTGTTGGTGATGCTTGTATCTACGGCTCCTTTTCTCTTCCTTTGGTTTTCTATATCCAGGGTTGTTTCCCTGTGTTCTTTCTTCATTGCTTCTATTTCCATTTTTAATTCCTTCAACTGTTTGATTGTGTTTTCCTGGAATTCTTTCAGGGATTTTTGTGATTCCTCTCTATAGGCTTCTACTTGTTTATTTGTGTTTTCCTGTGTTTCTCTAAGGGAGTTCTTCATGTCTTTCTTGAAGTCCTCCAGCATCATGATCAAATATGATTTTAAATCTAGATCTTGCTTTTCTGGTGTGTTTGGATATTCAGTGTTTGCTTTGGTGGGAGAATTGGACTCCGATGATGCCATGTTATTCTTTGTTTCTGTTGCTTGGGTTTCTGTGCTTGCCTCTCACCATCAGATTATCTCTGGTGTTACTTTGTTCTGCTATTTCTGACAGTGGCTACACTGTCCTATAGGCCTGTGTGTCAGGAGTGCTGTAGACCTGTTTTCCTGTTTTCTTTCAGCCAGTTGTGGGAACAGAGTGTTCTGCTTTCGGGCATGTAGTCTTTCCTGTCTACTGGTCTTCAGCTGTTCCTGTGGGCCTGTGTCCTGAGTTCACTAGGCAGGTTGCTTGGAGCAGAAAAGTTGGTCTTACCTGTAGTCCCTCGGGTCAAGTTTGCTCGTGGGGTGTTGCTTTTGAGCTCTTGGTGAGGGCGGCAATCAGGAGGGCCTGCGCTGCCTTTTCTGGGAGCCGCCTTCAGGTCCCGGTGGTGTCTGGAGCACAGGGAACCTGCAGCTCCAGTGCCCCTATCTTCCGGTTCCCAGAAGCCGTATACAGTTTCCTCTTGGGCCAGGGATGTGGGCAGGGGTGGGCAGTATTGGTGGTCTCTTCCGCTCTGCAGTCTCAGGAGTGCCCACCTGTCCAGGCTGTAAACTCTCTCTCCCAAAGGGTTTGGGAGCAGTGAGCTGCGGGCGGGGATCAGCAAGGTTAGGAATCCAGCTAAAAGGAGGTATTTCTTAACTGAGAAAAATGTCTCCATAAGATCCAGTTGTATTGCATTTTCTTAGTTAATAATTGATAGGGGAGGGTCCAGACCATTGTGAGTGGTGCAATCCTGGGCCAGCCATCCTGGGTTCTATTAGAAAACAGACTGAACAAGCCAGGGGCCAGCAGGCCAGCAAGCAGCACTCCTCCAGGGACTCTGCCTCAGCTCTTACCTCCAGATTCCTACCCTGTTTGAGTTCCTGTCCAGACTTCCTTTGATGAACTTCTTTTGATATGAAGTGTAAGCCAAATAAAAGCATTTCCTCCCCAGCTTGCTTTATGGTCATCTTGTTTCATTGCAGCAGTATCAACCTTAACTAGGACAGTTTCCCTGGAACTGGAGTTCCAGATGGTCATGAGGTACAATGTGAGTCCTGGGAATCAAATCCGGATCCTCTGTAAGAGCAGTGAGTGCCCTAATCCACTGAGCTACCTTTCTAGCCCCTAATAGTTCTGTTTTTAATTTTTAAAGAAACCTCCATGCTGACTTTCACAGTAGCTATGCTAGTTTGCAGTGCCCCTTTCCCCAAATTCTTTCCACATTTGTTGTCAGGTTTCTGGATGGCAGCCATTTGACTAGGGTGAGGTGGCATCTCAAAGTAGTTTTATGTTTTCATTTCCCTGATGACTGTGGATATTGAATATTAAAGAAATACTGGTTGGTCATTTTTATTCCCACACTTAAGACTGTCTGTGCATCTCATTGGGCTGTTTGCTATTTGGGCGCTTTGACTTGGGTGTTTGTTTTCCTTCCTTTCCTTGTAAGTTCTACATGTCAGCTCCCTGAAGTTCAGCTGGCCTCTCCCATCCTGTGGTCCGTCTGTCTGTCTGTTGGTCTGTCTGTCTGCTGAGCTGATAGTTACCTTTTAATTTCATGTGGTTCCATGTGTTGATTCTTGGGACCAGTCCCTGTGCTATTAGAGTATGATCAGAAAGAACTTATCTAAACATAGACCTTGAACTTCATTCCCTGTTTTTCTTTAGAAGTTTTAGTTTTTGTTTGGTGTGTGTGTGTGTGTGTGTGTGTGTGTGTGTGTGTGTGTGTGTACCTGTACCTGTTGGGAATGACTGTGGAGATCAGAACAGGGTATTGATTGGACTCCCCTGGAGCTCGAGTTACAGGCAGTTGTGAGTTGAGTGATGTTGGTTGGTACTAGGAACCAAACTGGTATCTCATGTAAGGGGAGCAGGTGCTTTTAACTGCGAAGCCATTGCTCTAGCTATGCCTGAATTTCAGGTTGTAAAGTAAGATTTTTTTTTAAAAAAACTTCTTTGAGTTGGAAGATATGGATCTAATTTCATTCTTTTGAAGATGGATCCTAGGGTTTGCCAGCACCACTTATTATATAGGCTTCTTTTCCATAGCACATTTTTGACAGTTTTGTTTAAAGTAGGTGGCTTTATAGATTTCTTGGTTTTTCCTAGATCTAGTCTGGCCCACAGGTCTACATATGTGCATTTAGTTAGTGCCGGGCTGACTCCCTCACAGTAGTTCTGGAGTGTAGTTTGCAGTCAGGAACTTCAGCATCACAATTCTTTCTTCTTAGGACGGCTTTGGCATTTTGTAATCTCTGTGGTTCCATATGAATTCTTGGATTCTTTTTTTTTCCCTAGGCCTGTGAAGAATGACCTCAGAATTTCTGTGGTAATTGCACTGAATATGGAGATTACTTTCGTAATAGAGCCATTCTTCTGCATTAATTCTACCAGTCCTGAAGCATGGAAGGCCCTTCAATAAGCTGGTGTCCGCTCTGACGCTCTGATTTCTTTTTTTTTTAACATCCTGAAGTTTTCATTGTATAGAGCATTCACTTCCTTAATTAGATCTATTCCTAATGTTTGAAGGTATTATAAGCATATATTTTTCTATGTAATTAATTGTTGTTATATATGAACCCTGATGGAGATTGTTTAATCCTGGTTTTGTAGCCTGTAACTTTATTGAGTTTATTAGATCTAAAGATTTTCTAGCCTCTTCCAGAGCATGTTTCCACTACGGAATCATATCAGCTGCATATAAGTGTAGTTTGACCTCCTTTTCTATTTAATGCCCTTTATGTCTTTTTTTTTTTTTTTTGGACTTAATACCCAAGACTCCAAACACCATACTGAATAGAAAAGTGGGAGTGGGCATCCTTATCCCTTTCCACGGTGTAGAGGAAATGTTGCCAGTTTGTCTCCGTTTAGTATTATGCTGTCTCGAGGTACGCTGTAGATTAAATTTGTCAATTCGAGGTATGCTTCGCCCATTTATAATGTTTGATAATAAAATATGTTGAAGTTTGTCAAAATACCTTTTCTGAATGTACCAAGATGGTTTTGATTTCTGTCCTTACATATATTTATATAGTGTGTTTTATTATTGATTTGAATGTTGAACCAACCCTGTGTCTTTAGGATAAAGTCACTGTGGTCATGGTATCTATCTTCCTAATGTGTTCCTAATTTCAGCTTGCCAAGTATTCTGTTGAAAATGTTTGCGTCTATGTATGTATACATAGGTATACCTGTGTATACATCTATAGATATGCTGAGACATCCTAATCAAAGCAACGTATAAAATAAGACATTAACTGGGCTTACAGTTTCAGAGGACTCGAGTCCATGAGAACGGAGCAAAGGCATGGTGGTAGGAACAGCCCAGACCTCCTGTCTCAATTCCCAGGACACTGTGCATAGCTTTTAAAACCTTAAGCCCGAAGCCAGTGGAAGGACACACCTCCTTCCAGAAGGCTGCATCTCCTAATCCTTCCCAAGAAGTTCTGCCTACTGGGGACCAAGTATTTAAACCGATGAGCTATGGAGCCATTCTCATTCAAACCATCTCAGTGTTCATCAGGAAAGTTGATTTGTAGGGCAGTTAACCTGTCTGTCTGTCTGTCTGCTGTTGTGCTTTTATCTGGTTTGGGTATCAGAATAATACTGGCTTCACAAAATGAATTTGCTAATGTCCCTTCCCTTTGTAGTTTGTGCAACAAACTGAATATTAGTCTTAGACCTTCCTTAAAAGCTTGATAGAAGTCAGCAGTGAGGGGCCGGAGAGATGGTTAAGAGCTCTCTCTGGGTGCCCTTGCAATGGATCTGGATTCAGTTCCCAGAGCCACAGGGTGGTTCACAACTCTCGGTAACTCCAGTTCTGTGGAACACGGTGGCCCTTTCAGAACTCTGTGGGCGCTGAGGCACATGAGGAAACTACATACATGCAGGTAAAACACATAGACATAAAAATAAAAAAGTGGGGTTGGGGATTTAGCTCAGTGGTAGAGTGCTTGCTTAGCAAGCGCAAGGCCCTGGGTTCGGTCCCCAGCTCCGAAAAAAAAGAAAAGAAAAAAAAAAAGTGTGTAGTGAATCCATCTGATCCTGAGCTTTTCCTTTGAACGGAAACTTTTCTTATACCATTGATTTTGTACTTCTACGGGGTGTATTTACGTCATTCTATCTTCTGTTTTACATTTTTGTAGGTCAAAGTGATTTAGAAATTCACCCATTGCTTTTAGATTTTCTGGCTCTTTGGAGTATAAAGTACTCTCGACGTTTTGCATTTTTCCAGAGTCTGCTGTAACAAGATCCTTTTCATCTCTAAATTAGTTAATTTGGGTCTTCTCTTTCCTTTTTGTTAGGCTGAATAAGAGGTATTCAATCTTATTAACTTTTTCAAAATAATCAGCCGTCTTACAGTTTCTCACTTGCTGGGATAAAGCCTGACCACCAAAGGCAACACGGTGAAGAGAGGGTTTATTTCTTTCTTGGGGGAAGGGGGCACAAATAAATCAGTATTTCATTTTCTTTGCTTTCTCGGGAGTTTAAATCTAGGGCCTCTCCTGTGGTTACAAATTGCCCAGCTGCCTTTTAACCTGCGATCTTCCTGCATCGACTTGCTGAGTAACTAGAATTACACATCTTTGCTACTGTTCCCAGCAAATTATCACTCCATATTTTCAGAGTATAAACAGGCTTTGCTTCTTAGAACAGTTCTGGGTTTAGGGAAAACTATGCACACAACACAGGGCCCAGTCGATATTTCTCTTATTTTTTTTTTTTTCATACAACTGAAATCGTGCTTGGGTGTGGTACATCCACTCAAACAATGAGTGAGAACTGGTTCATTCTTGTGTTGCATATTCTGTGGGCTCTACGAAGTGCAATAACATGTCTGTAATCACAATAGCTTCATTGACCTAAAAATCATCTGTACTAAGAGTATTCATCTATCCTCCAACCTTTGCACTGGGCAACCCCTGATCTTTTTATGTCTTTTATGTCTTTTACATTGTCCTTTTCACTACAATACAGTTGGGATCGTGTTATATGTAGCCCTTTAAGACTTGCCGCTAGCCACAACTTACACTTAAAATCTTCCGTGTGTTTTCATAGACTTAACTTCTTTTCAATTGGCACACATGTTTTTCCATGTCCCTACATAGACTTCGACTTTTTCCCCTTTAATGGTCACCGCATTATTTCGTAGTATAATTGCACAAATATCCTTATGTTTTCCCTTCCTGACAGACACACAGACATACAGAAAGTCCTTTATAGTTGTCATTTGTTTTATTGTTGTTGTTACAGTACAGCATCATAGCCAATAAAGAGCTGTTACTGCTGTGTCCATAAAGAGGACTTAGTTACACAGGAGAGAGAAGGTGGTAACTTGGAGCAAGAAGGGGATGGTCCCATAACTGCAGCAGAGGGGCTCAGGGGAGGAAGAGGTGGTAGGCTACAGAAGAGGCAAACAAAGGCGCTCAGGGGAAGTAGAGTTTAAGCTTGGAGAGGTACACAGGTACAGGAAGGACTCAGCTCTTTGAAGAAATGAATATGGAGAAGGAAAGCATCTTGGCCTGTGAGTCCCAGCGTCTTCGCTCGGAGCCTCAGAGTTGGGAAGTTACTCTGGGTACTTAAGGGCTCCCAAGTCTAACCTGCTTGAGCACAGGACATGTGTCTTGAAGGTCTACCACACCATTGCAGGGGCTCCAGAGAGCAAGGAAGATGAGTTCAGGTGGCTCCTTCGGTGAAAAACAGCCAGATCTGATTTCCTGGCATCTTTGATCAAAATGGTATTTGCTTGTGGAAATTAAGCAAATACTGAAGTACCAAATTATGCCAGAATGACTGCTTGGCATGAACCCTCGTGTTAGGTGTCTTTTCTGGTTTATCATAGTCATCCCATTGTTCTATTTGTTTGGGTGTTTTGTTTTGTTTTCTCTGTGTAGTCCTGGCTTTCCTGGAACTTGGTCTGTAGCTCAGGCTGGCCTCAAAATCAGAGATCCACCTGCCTCTGCCTCCCAACGTTTGCTACCACCCAGGTCCCATTGTCATTTCTAACACCACTTGCCCTTGAACTCAAGCCACATCTTGGCACTTCAATTTCTCTCTGATGTCTACCATCCCATGAAACAGAGACCTGCTGGTTGCCAATGACTGAGCAAAGAGACCCCGTGAGAGGGCACATCCATCCCTGACTGTCTTCCCAGAAGCAAGGGTTCAGAAGCAAACGGTTTATTTGGGAATGATCTAGAGACACCAGCAGCAAGATGGAAAGGGGGTGGAACAGGGAGGAAAGCCAGACGAGAAGTATTCTCTGTGGGACATTGGAGCCTAGCCACCATGCATATCTCTCGTAAGTAGTAGAAATATGTCTCAAGATGTCTATGCCCTGGGGAGAGGACACAGGGGTTGTTCCTCTTCAGTCCTCTGTGACACTACTGAGGGCTGTTCCTGCGGTGATTAGAACTTACTTCAGCCAGACACACAGAAGGATGGTTCTGCAATGCCTAATTCTATGATGCCAGAGATTACCTGTGGTGGAGATGAAGGTGCTAGAGGTAAGAGATGGCCATATCGATGATATGGGAATTCCTAAGGCTGTGGTGAGGTCTATACCACCTTCCAGAGAAACACTCCTCAGGAGGCCTTGCTCATCTCTGCAGCACCTGGTGCACTAAAGTAAAAGGAAGAGAGCACATTTCAAGGGAAGGGGCTGCACTCCTAGCAGGCCTTTAGGCTTTGGACTCTCTCCACCAAGCTTCCCATGATCAGAACTCATTCCTTCATCTGAGAACAGCATGTATGTTGACTTTGTAAAGCCTCCCTCCATCTTTAATCCTTATTATTTGGGTTAAAATGTCTCTGTCAATAGTTTCAAAGGAGATCTTGGCAAAGGCATGAAGAACAGGCGTGAAAAAAAAAATCCTCTTTTGCAACCAAGAACTCGGTGTTCAGTGTGAGTTTGATACACATAGGAAGGAACATGAGGTGGGTGTGGTGGCCCACACCTTTAAGTCCAGCAATCAAGAGTCAGAGACAGGGGTATCTCTGTTTGAGGCTAGTCTAGTCTATATGGCAAGTTCCATGATTTGGGATGGGGGGTGGGATGGGCGAGAGAGAGCATGGTATACAAGTAATGATGCTGTGGAGGGTGAAATTTTATAATCTCAGAACTTTCTTTCACACACAGATACACATACTCTTACACCCCATCACCAACCCACAGCTGTCTGCTGTCATCAAAGCCCTGTGTTCCTGTTCTGAGAAGGAGCAAACAATGTTAACCACCCAAGTCATAAAACAATTGAGATGGGGCCTGTGCCCCATCTGCTCTGTTCCTCAGGAAAAAGGAGGCACCATATGCTTTCATTTTGAAGCAACCTGCCTGTTGTCATTTCCCTGACAGTGAGGGACCATGCTGGGCAGCAGCTTCCACCGTTGTGGATCCCAACATCACTCTGAGGTATTCACGGCACTCCTAGTCTAAGCCTGGGCCTCATCAAAACTCCAAACCAGGGGAGTACTGTGGCTACACACTAATGTGTTAAAAAGAATTTTAAACTCAATCAACATGTTTGCTATGGGGACACCAATGACTGACTTCCTTCCTTCCTTCCTTCCTTCCTTCCTTCCTTCCTTCCTTCCTTTCCAGTCACTCTTCAGCTTGTTTGCTTCATTTGTTGATTTAAAGGATTTCTAGAGGCTGGTCAAGTAGCTCAGAAAATAAAGGAACTCTACATAAGCTTGACAAGTTAAATGCAATCCCAGGATCAATAAAAGGTTAAAGGAGAAAACTGACTCCACAATGTTGTTCACTGACCTCAAATCATGTAAAACACACACACACACACACACACACACACACACACACACACACACACACACACACAATTAAGTAATTTGATTGAGTTAAAGGATTTATAATAAAAGAACTGCCCATAGAGGGAATTTTCTTGGCTGTATTTTGCTGCCCCAACATGAACTCTTGTGATGGTCTTCAACCACGCATATGGCGGGGCAGGGTCACTGTCAATGTTCTTCAGCTTGGGTGCCCTCAGGCAGGACTTGTCCCCATCATTGTCTCAGAAAGACACTGTACCCCCAAAACTACTCCAGTGTTCTGTGCCTGGAAAGCTCTATGGAAAACAAACTGCAGTCCGGTGACCACAGCTTGGTATCTCAGGTGCCCTTTCTAAATTCAGAGTTTTAACTGCTAAGACGAATGTGTCTGAGGAGACTGATATCAGAGGGACCTCCCAAGGAGAGGTGCCTCAGCCTCCTGCCTCCCTCACAGTCAGATGGCTGCGAGCCTCAGTGTGAAGGGAGAAAATGAGTGCTGTAATTAACTCAGATTTTCTTAGAACTGGCCTATTATTTGTGTCCCTGCTTGTTCACAGAGAACCTTAAAAAGAATTCTTTATGTTGAGCAGGAGCCATGTTTTACTACATCCAGAACAGAGACTCGTAAACTCCCAAAATAGATCTTAGCCTTGTAGACTGAAAGAAAAACAACAAAAACACAAAACATTTATGAGATGTAGCCAGAAAACACTGGGCGTTGTTCCTCCAGTCAAGTGTCTCCATCCTGACATCCATGTGTACACACTTCCCTGTCACCCTGGTTAGAGGCAGGCCGTGTCCTTATATCTGTTTCTGTTTGGCAGAGTAGGAAAGAGAAGCCAGGGCCTTGAATGTGTTATGCCTAGTTTCCACTGACCCCTCTAATTCCTGAGCCCCTGTAGGGCATAGACCTGGTGCTCTCACGCAATTTGTATACAGCAATGCCTCTCACTAAAGTCCCAGTGAGCACAGACTCCCTGATCAGATACAAACCTGGGTTTGTTTCCCGAGTTCCCAGTCTAACTCCATAGGGTAGTCTCTGTTTTTCTCCTCTGTGAAGGTCTTTCCAATGCCGTCTGTCTAGTCACAGCTGCAATTTCAACCCCTCTCACTTCCTGCTGCTCAGTTAGAGCTCAGTTCAAATTCCCTGTGTCGTCCTCTTAGTCTGGCCTACTTAAAGGTGGCTTGTCTTTTCCTTTCTCCTAACCTGTTTCTGGTCTCTGAGGCTCTGAATTGTGTCTACCCTCATGTGACCCTGGTGAATGATACTGGCACAGCATCTCTAGAAGTGACTAGAGCCCCTATTTGACTCCAGTGTTGACTCTTGTCTGCTGTGGAATATCGGAGAACTTCCTCCGGTTCTTCTCAGTGCCTGGGACAGACAGAAGCACTGACCTCCACAGTCATTTCCTTTCTGAACCTAGCCAAAGGAAGCAGAACCACAGTAACAAGCCCCATTCTGGGAAAACACCTTAGCCCAGAAAGTCATGTGGTAGATCCCCAGAGATAGTGCACATCAGTCGTCACAAGACAGGCAGAGCAGACCGTTCTCACAGGTTTGGAAGTCAGCTGGGCCTGAATTGTAACTTCAGCTTCCTGTAGGCTTCTTTTACTTCTTCATAAATAGCCAAATAACGAGCCTCTTGGAACTGTCTTCTTATCAGTGAAAGGAAGACTCATAATAATTCGACCCAGGATTAACATAAGAACTAGTGACCAAGGCAGTAGAACTTTGAAATGTTTTAAATGCTAATTACCTATGGAAGCTTGTTCTTGGACCTGGTTGGTGTGTGTGTGTGTGTGTGTGTGTGTGTGTGTGTGTGTGTGTGAGAGAGAGAGAGAGAGAGAGAGAGAGAGAGAGAGAGAGAGAGAGAGAGAGGTTCAAAGCTAATCATCTGAGAGACTGATGAACTATTAGCACCTAGCACTCAGCAAACACTCCAGGAATGTAACATTAACAGAGAAAACAATAAAGCCTCAAACCCCAACAGATGGCTCAGTAGTTCTTCCAGATCATAAAATGGTAGTTGCTTATGTGGAACTGTACAGATTTTGCAGTGTTACAACATACAGCAGACATTTAAGTTTCCAAAGGAGAAGATGGCCCACTGAATCAACTAGAAAGGCCTGAATTCATTTAAGGGTTGGGGGATGTTTCAGTGATGCCTACATTTTTGAGATGTTACTTCTGAACCTTGGAACATTTCATTTTTTAAAGTGATCACATCTCTTCCAGAGGTCCTGAGTTCAATTCCCAGCAACCACATGGTGGCTCACAACCATCTGTAAAGAGATCCGATGCCCTCTTCTGATGTATCTGATGACAGCTACAGTGTACTTATATATAATAAATGAATAAATCTTTAAAAAAAAAGAGGCTGCAACAGATAAAGTGATCACATTTAAAAGCCAGTTTCCCCCATAAGTTCAAATAGTCAATCTGATAGGGGGAGCTGAATCATTTAAAGCCTCCCCTGAATACTCTGTACTCATAAACAGTACACTGAGACCCGAAGGCCAGATACAGCTATTGGCTGTTTACATAAAGTTTTTTTTTTTTTTTTTTTTTTTTTTTAGAACACGGACAAGTCCATTCCCTCAGCTCAGGACTACTTTCTTAATGTAAATGACAGAGCTGAGAGATGGGAACAGAAATAGCACCTCTGGAAAAGTATAAAATACTTGCCATCATGGGGTTAGAGAGATGGCTCAGTGGTTAAGAAAGCTTGCTGCTCTACCAGGAGATCTCAGTTCGGTTCCCTGCACTCATGTCCTATGACTTACCACTACCCGGAACTCCTTCTCCCAAGGACTTCAAACCCACTTCGGACTTCTACATATTCCTCATACATGTGGCCTACATCCACACAGACTCATATCCATAAGTAAGAAACATGAGTCTTTAGCTTTGGGTGGTGGTTCGTGTCTTTGATCCCAGCACTCAGGAGGCAGAGGCGGGTGGATCTTTGTGAGTTTGAGGTTAACCTGGTCTGTGTGGTAAGTTCTAGGACAGCTGGGGATATGCAGTGAAACCCTATCTTAGTAATAATAAGATAAATATCTTTTAAAAAATGCCACCTGTTCTTTGGTGAAAGTGTCTACTAGTGTCTATCTTTTACCATGAGTTAGATCCTCCAAAATGTCAATTTATAAATGACGTTTTCTCTGTGTTTGGCAGAGCCGGCCATGCTTGCCCACAGGTATATCTTATGATGATACTTGAACATCAGGCAGGTACAAATGCTCTTAAGCCTTGACCTCTTTACTCTGTACATCTTCAGTCAGTCTTCCTCTGCCTTTCTATCCTCTGGCTATTTGCCCAAACTGGCCACTTTCCACCCAACAGATCAAGTTCTGTGTCACCCAGAAGCCTTCACTCTTCCCTTGCCAGGAGTGGCTCCTTGCAGGAACCTGGTCACTGACTTTTGTTTATGCCTCTAGGATGCCAGGGATTATTTCAATCCAATATTAATTACTTTCTTTCTGGCAGGATCTCCTGTACCCCAGGTTGGCTTTTAACTCTCCATGTAGCTGAAGATTATCTTGTACTTCTGACCCTCCTTTCTTTACCTCCTCAGTGCTGGGGTTATGCAGGAGTATGCAGCTTATGCACACTGGGGAGTTGGACTCAGGGTCTTGTACATGCCAAACACTACCCACTGGGCTACATTTCAGACTCCTTTGTCCGACTTCCTTTTGAACCATAATAATTATAATACAGAAACAACTCCAGCGAAGAAAGATTTATTCTGGCTCATGGTTTCCCCGGGGTTCACTCCATCCTGACAGGGAAAGCACAAAATAAGTGGAAACAGTTCAGTTCCTGGAGGCAGGCACATGGGAAGGAGGCTGTTTACATCATGGTAGACCAGAGACCAGGGCCCGTCTTCAAAGATTCACCCTAGGTTACCCGCTTCTGCAGAGAGACCCCACCTCCTCAAGATTCCACAGCTGCTTCCCGAAATAATGTTACCAGCTGGGCGCATTGCAGTCGGCAAATTAATTCTACTCAAATCGCCCCAGCAGTGGCGGCATGCTTTCCTCGATACCTCCACAATGTTCTGAATGAAACACACACACGCACACGCACCCGCACCCGCAAATGCACACGCACACAACCTTATATTTTAATATGCCTTAAACAGCTTAATGGCTGACCCACTCTCATGGCTAACACCCCCCCCCCCCGTACTCCTGAGTTATTACTTACTAAAATCTATATTCCGTCTTTGCCACTCTAGACCCAATGGGGGGAGCCCCCTGGGGCCCCTCTTACATGATTGGTATGTTCTCTCTTCTGCAGTTCTCAGGCTTTGACCTTACTCCTTTCCTGGTAGGATGGTTCTAAATCCTTCTTCCTTTTCTTGGTCCCCTTGCCTAAAGTCCCATCTCTGTCTCCCTGCCTAGGCATTGGCAGCCAGCAACTTTATTTACTCATCAAAGCCAACTGAGGGCAGGGGTCCTTGGCGTCTTACATGCAGATTCTTGTGCGATTTTGGGAACCCAGTTGACATAATACGAGCGTTAGACCAAATCCACAGCAGAGAGCAAAACCTGAGTTTGTGTGGAACATTTCAAGTTTCAATCATAACTAATTTTGGGATTTTCAGAATCCGCAGGAAGTCAGGAAGAATCTGGAGGGGTGTCTCATGCTACCATGTGTAGCCTTCTCCATTCTCATTGACACAAAGTTCCACGTGGCCTGGGGAGATGCAGATGTACTTGTGAGTACCGCTGGACTGGCTAAGGCAATAGGCTTTCTCTTTTTTCCCCTCCCTTGTCAATGGGCTCTGTTCTTTGCTTGGATGACCTTTTCATCTCAAACAAAAACCAAACTCATGCTTTGTCTTTAGCTTCCTCCTCTCTTCCTGTGCTTTGACCTGGTGGCTTTGCATTTCTCATCCACTTCCCGTGCCACCGCTCTCTTTCTCTCCCTCCTGTGTCCATTCCTTTCTTCATTCTGTTTCTACTCTTTACCCTCTCCTCCCCCTTGGCCTTCATTTTTCTTATTTGTTCCTGTCTCTCTCTGTTTGATATACCACGGCAATGACATACACCTTGCATACATTTTTTATAAGAATTATATGTTATTTTGCTCTCTTCGCCTTAGTGAATAGAAGTGATTTTGATGTTTAATGTGTCTTTAAGGAAAAGCAACTCTAAATTAATTACATGGTTAGTTTTCCTTTAGGGGGTGTATTTAAAAAAGATTATCCACCCACACTGTATGACTGGTTAGAAATAAATAATTGAAACAAGATACAATCATCCGAGGGATTTGGTGAACACAGGTGACGTCTAGGGGAGTAGTGTCCTTTGTTGTTCAGCTGTTCTGTGTGTAGCCAGGCCCACGTTAACTGTTCAGGCCACGGAACAAAAAATGTCGTACAGAGGCAGTTTTGTCTGACTCATAAACCTGAGTGCTTTTCCCTCAGGAATGTCCTTGAGGAAAAGTAGCTTTCTACTGAGGTCGTTTTCAGAATGGCGAATTATTTATTTGCCGTCTTTGATCTCAGAGAGTAAACAGAAAAGAAATGCCATTAACCCTAGACTTGTTATCTTCAAAATAAAATTGTAATCCTGACTTGAATTTTGTTTTGTTAGGTTTTTTTTTGGGGGGGGTGGCATGTTTTATTCTCTCTCTCCTCCCCTCCCCTCTCCTCTCCTCTCCTCTCCTCTCCTCCCCTCCCCTCTCCTCCCCTCCCCTCCCCTCCCCTCCCCTTCCCTCCCCTCTCCTCTCCTCTCCTCTTCCCTCCTCCCGCCAACCCTATGTATAAACATCAAATGAAAATTTGTTTATTTAATTATCATTTTACTTATTTCCTGACAAAGTAAAAGTTAAGAAACTAACTTTGGCTAAATTTCATTGGTCTTCCCGACTGAAATTCTAGCATCTAAGAATTGTATTGTCTGAGAGGACGTGCCCCATGGTAACCTCAGACACCATCCTAAACAATGTGCCTGTTTCGTTAGGTCTTTCCTTCCTAAGAGGCATCAGTCCTGTCTGGGTGCTTGAGGCTCACCAGCAAGGCGTGATGGAAGGGTTAGAATTTCCCCGGGATTAGGTGTCAGGTTCACCTCTGCTTCTGCAGACATCTAATATAAAACCTTTAAGGTCTTAAAGGGGGAGGGATTTGTAAGGGTAGGACTGGAAAGAGAGGAAGGAGGAGGACTGTGATCAGGATGTAAAGTGAATTTAAAAACAGTTTAAAAAAGAAGAAAAAAAGATCCTTCTTGCGTGACTAGAAGTTGCAGCCTAAAGTAAGTTTCCTCTTTTTCTTCAAACCACAAAGCTTTCTCCTGCTCTGTCCTGTTACTAGCAGTGTCCAGTGAGGCCTTGGAGAAGGAAGCTCTTTCTGGTGAGCTTTCGGTAGCACGAAGAAGCCTAGAGAGAGGAAAAGCCACCTGCCAGCCAGAAGTCATGGTTTAAAGAGTAAGAAGCAAAAGTCTCTCAGATCCCATGTTATATATTTTAAGGCTTGCTTATTACAGCTCTCATAACTGACTCCCCCTATGTCCTACTGAATTCAGGCTACTACAGAAAATTACACGGGAAGTTTTATAATCCAGTTCCAGCCTAGACACTGGGAATTCAAACTTAAGACAGCCAGTACCTTATAGTGGGTGAGGACCACGGCACACTTCCTGTCAGGAAGCCCCTTTAGTCTCTCCCTGCTGGTCCACTGTCCCCACTATAAAGCTGATTTTCCTTTCCTTGGATATTCAAAACTCAAAAGAGAAGCCAACTAACATTTCAGCCATAAAACAATGGCTCTTTAGGTAGACAGGACCTAGAATATCTGTGACCTTTCTAATATTCCTCCTTAGATTAGTTGCTATAAGATTTAATTTGCAGAAAACACTATGGGCCAGTTTAAAGAAAATGCCAGAAGTGGAGAACAAAGTACAACGACCCATATGTAATAACATGCCATAATGAAGTGCATTGCTCACTTTATACGCGACCCCAAATTTTTACTTTTTACTAGCAGTAGCATTTGGAGTGTTGTTATTAAATATCAGCCGCGCCTGTGTGGAAAGAGCGCACCAAACCAACACCAATACGGGTTCCACGTGGTGAGATTTAATGGGGGAACGAGGCAAGGGGAACAGGAGAGAAAGAAGAGGGCGAGGGCAGAGGGAGTCTGCCTTTTATTTGGAATGTGATGTAAAGGTTCCCAGGTGGAGGTGCGAATTGAGCCAAAAGGTCTTCTAGGAATGTATGACCGTTGCCATGGCAACGGTGACACCGACATAGAGACTCTGGCCCGGACCGGAAGATGAAGGATGAGGATGCTGCTCGGCTTGCAGACTTTCTGCCCTGACCCTCCTTCCTCTCCCTAGGAAACCCCTGAATACCCCTGAGCTCCATGAGATAGGGCTCTGAGGTAGACTCCACCTTATCTTTTCCAGATTGCTCACCCTTGGGCAAACCTAATTCCTTCTGGCCAGATCTCAGCTCCTGACAATTCAGGTAGTAAGCAGTTCGGATTTTATCCAGTGCCAGCCAGCCAGGTTCATGGAAGTCAGTCATCTCACTGAAAACTCCCCTGGTGGAAAGGGCAATGGAGAGAACCACTCAGGACTCTCAGAAGGCCAGCAGCCTCTCTGACCAGCCAACTCCCAAAAGCCCATTTCCTACACTGTCACCTCAAAATCTCGAATTTCAACATGTCGATTCGAGAGCAGAAGAAGACACAAAACATTCAGGCTAGCAAACTATCACATGACAGGAGCAGGTAGCAAGTAAAGGGCAGGTGATGTCCCTTCCCACGATGCCCCAGAAGTATGGCCTTTTGTCATTTCTCCGCTTTGTGTCTTGGGATAGAGTAGCCCATCTGGTGGCTCTCTTCCCTCAGGTTCCTGAGTATTAAAATTAGAGGTGTGCACCAAATGTCTGGCTGTTTTCTTTCTTGTTTTTAGATTTATTTTACTATTGACTCTACCTGTTTCGTGCTTAAAAGTTTTCATGAATAATCTTGTATTTAAAACTAGGCCCTTGCCTCCTGCTTACCAGGTATGGTGGCACATGCCCCTGTGTAGGAGGTAGAGGCTTACAAGCTGGAGAGAGACCATCACGGGCCATATTACAAGAATGTGTCTCAAAATAAACAACTAAAGCCCTCACCCTCCATTCCGTATCCATTTATTTTGACTGGGTTTGCAAAAATGTTAGCAAGAAATAATTGCATAAAAACTCCAAGGATGAGCATGAGTATGTATAAGACTTGAAGCATGTGGTAGTCAGGAAGACCTGCTGTGTTTAGGGTTTTTGATTGTGTGCATCACTGAATGTGAGGAAGGAATGCATTGCCTTGGAGGTGATGCTAGACATTGCTTTAAGGATGCCAAGCTTTGAAACTGTCATATAAGGCAAGCATCATGGTTCACACCATGTAATCTTAGCACTGAACGGACAGAAGCAGAAGGATCACCACACTTTCAAGGACAGCCTGGTCTACAAAGTGACTCCTAGGACATCCAGGGCTATGTGGTAAGATCCTTTCTCAAAGGAACAATAGCAATGGACGGAAAGTTTCTTTTCGATTCTTTCCTACCTAAATTAGTTGAAAATATAGATGCCGAGGAGATGGCTCAGTTGGTAAAATGTTTAGCATGTCGGCAATTAGCATCTGGTGGGTTCCAGAAACCATGGATAAAAGCTGGGCATTGTGGTAAAACTCTACAGTCTCCGTTCTGAGTAGAATCCCTGGAGTGTTCTGGCCAGACAGCATAGCTGAGTTAAGGATTTCCAGGTTCAGTGAGAGAACCTGTCTAAAAAAAAATAAAGGTGAGTAATTAGTCATTGAGGAAATGACATTGACCTCTAGCCTCCATATGCAGGAGGAGCGTGTGTGTGTGTGTGTGTGTGTGTGTGTGTGTGCGCGCGCGCACGTGCGTGCATACACACAGATACACACACACACACACACACACACACACACGAGAGAGAGAAATATGAAAAATTTTAGTCCAAAAAGACCTTCACAATGATTTATACTTAAAAGGCATCATAATCTTTTAATTATGAGACGAGTATAGATTTCACTTTATTATAAGAAAGTAATAAAAAAAATTGAGAAAACACCAGCAAACATCCTTTCCTATTTCAGGTGCTGTCACATTTGTGTGTCAAACAAATATGTGTGTATTTTATTTCTCCTGTAAGCTTTCATTAGCGAAACAGACCAATATGTATGGTACCTGTTGATTTTTACGACACCGTTTTTTACATACAACTTGAAAAGTGAAATAGCTGACAGCCGTGTATGTGGTGCTGGCGGTCAAAGCCGGCAGCCCGTCCATGCTAAGCTAACGCAGCCCGTACTCCACCGCTGTGCTGCAGCTACAGCCAAGGGGGACAACATCTTTATTTTCATTTCCTCGTCCCCCCCCCCCCCCCCCCCCCGGGGAAGGCAGGGAGGGAAGCCTGGGCCTTGAAAATGCTAAGGATGAGCTGTACCACCAAGCCTCGGCCTCAACACACTTTACCTTTCTCGGGTATCTGATTTTATGTAGAAGGTCTAGGGACGCTCCTGGGAACCAGACTCAGATTTTTCTGTAGAAGTTCCATGGGTTGAGCTCTCAGAAGCAACACTGTGACAAGGCAGGACACTGCTGCTGTGCAGCCAGGACAGCCCTTCAGAGCAACCAAAGGCCCAGGCCTTGGGGGGGGGGTACCGTTGTCCCCTGGAAATTCTGTGATCTTCGGCAAGGTTGCTTTCCCCACTTCCACACAGTTTCTGGAAAGGAAGTAAATTGTGAGCTGTCAGGCAAAGGAGAGTTCATTAATCTGTGAGAAACTAGGAAAAAGTATTAACACTCACTTTGTCACACAAATAAAAAGGAGAAATGGACAGAAAAAATTACAGAAAAAAACACTGTAGGTGAGGAAAAAGTATAGAATAAATAATGAAAATTAACTAAAACTAAGACATAGCATGTATGGTGCCATAATCACACCACTATGGGGGTCAACCAGAAGTTAGCCTGGGTAATCAGATCCTGTCTCAAAAAAAAAAAAAAAAATCATTTCTGTTTCTTAATCCTGACCACAGTTCACACTGTGTATTCTAATCGAATATGGGGATTAAAGTAGCCCAAGGTCACTGGTACCACAATTAACTACGGAAAACACCTGTAAACAGTGACTCAGAGGCTTGAACTGGAACCTTCAAAATGCATTAAAATGATTGGGGACTCATTCTTTAAACTGTTTACAGCACTCATGCAGTCAGGTGAACAAGTCCCGAGCATAAGGAAGCAGTAAAAGAAATAAGACTGTGGGATCTTAGCTTTGAATCCATTGTAGGAATTTCCTGTCATGCCAATGGCCCCTGCTGGGTGGCCTACACCCAAGCCTGCTTTGAGCACAGGGCGAGACGTCTTCCTGAGCTTAGGGAAGTGGTCTCTGACAGAGGTAGATACCAGCAGTCTGAAGTTTCCTTGCACAGGACACCTAGGAGATGTAGGCTAAGACCTGCCACTATTTCCTCTCCATCATCTTGCTTGTTTTGACATGGAGCTTGGCTTGTGTCCTCTGAGGTTACCACATGAATCCTGAGGAACTAGAGGAACCCAATCTGAGATTAAGCATGGTGCCTGGAGTAAGGACAGGGGAGAATGGAAAGTTATTACTAGTTTCACCAGGCACCCAGGGTTGTGCATGAGAGACCACAGAGATAGTTTTCTCTTGCCAGTCATTTGGACCACAAGATGTGGAAGGGGAGGTAAATGGCAGAGTGGAAAGTTTCCAGGTGGCGATCGTCTGATTTCATGCCAAGTGTGTTACTCAGAGCTCACAAGGTCCTAGCTGGCATTTACCACTCAACCAAAGGGGTAAAGCAAAGGACCTCTGCTGCCTTTCAGGCCACAGTGCAGCAAGGTATGCAAAGGGGAAATGACACAGGCTGGGGAGTGAGGTCTTTGCTCATTTTAATCACAGGGCATCAAGTACTTCTACTACTTTAGAGGATGTAAGATTCTAAACTGTTGTTTAAGTCTTTTGCCAAATTTTGTTTACGAACTTCGGCATCTGAGGAAATGACACTTAAATGGCTCACTTCCTGAAGGGTTTGTTTTCACACCCCTGACTCAGATTACAGCAGCACAGACAGCAGACAAGCTTTCCTCTTTCCTCTCTCAGAAAGCTGGCTGAGTAATTAAATAAGGATGCTTTCCTCTCCGGTAATGCGGTTCTGGCTAAATTTCTGTTTTGTTGTTGTTGTTGTTGTTGTTTCCATTTTATTGGCCTAGGTATTTCTTGTTCCCATCTTTGTTTCATTAGGAGCCCTAGATCACTCTTTGGTCAACTGTTGTTCAACTAATACCTGAAGATTCATTATTGCCCAATTAATTTTGAAATTACCAGCCACTTCTATTGCACTTGAAAGTCTACTAAGGACTTGTTCGACTTTGGTAGATCATTCTGTGCAGCTAACTGACTGCATCACAGTACCATCTCGCAAGCATTTACTGCTGCTCTTTGCTATTCTGCCCATGGGCCTGAAGGGAAAACACAGGCACAAAGCCCCTTACTTTTACTGGGAATGGAAACCCATGTCTTCGTATTTTACTTCTGGACCATCTGAAGACTCGTTCAGCTGCTACTTTCGTAGGCTTGTTTTATTTGTTCGGCAGAGTAAGTTCTTTTATAGAGAGGGGTGTGACTGGTTCTTATCGTGCCTGTGTTCACAACAGGCAAGCTGTGGAACCAGCCCGAATGTCCGTCAACAGGTGGACAAAGAAAATGTGTTGCATGGACACAATGGACTTTTATTCTGCCACAAGGAAGGAGGAAGTGATCAGCTGCTGGAAAATTGATAGAACTGGAGAGCCTGTCTAGTGATATCCCAGGCTCAGAGAGATAATGGTTGCATAATTTCTCTCATATATATGGTGATTTGTTTTTAAAGGATATGAAAACAGAAGTGGAGGGAGACCAGTGGAAGAGAAAGGGTGGAACAAGAAAAGATAACAGATGCATAAATATGATAAAGTGCGTGGGAGTTATGGACAGGAGAGTAAGGAAGCTTGTTATTTTGCACAATTTTTATGTGCCGAGTTAAATGTCTAGGCTGTGGCGAGGCACGCAAGACCTGGACATGTGCCAGCCAAACAGGAAGTGAATACTGGTGCCCACTCCTAACCAAGAAGCTACACTTGAAATTGCTACACTCCAGCAAGACAAAAATCATTTTCTGCAATGGAATATCGTTGGGTGTATCAGCCACACTCCAGGGCAAGGCCGGCTGCCCAGAAGCAGTTTGACAACAGTAAAGGAACTAGGGTATTTTTGTGAACGTTTTTGCTTCGTTTGGGTTGTTTTTGTCTTGTTGGTCTTTTGCCCGATTGATTTTCATTTTTGTGGGTTTTTGTGGAGGTTGTCTTTCTTGCTTTTCTTTCCATTTATTTCTAAGACACAGAGAGAACATAAACTTGGGTACGTAGAGGGTAGGGAGTGGGGATGCTCTCTGGGAGGACTTGGGACACGAGAAAAACATGACCAAATTTATTGAGTAAGAAATGTTTCTGAAGTAAAAGTAATTTTAAACTGTCGAGGGGCTGGAAGGATGGCTCTCTGGGTAACACAAACTTGATAAGCTGAATTCAGATCCACCCAGGCAGAGGGCTGAGGAGGCGCCTGCTGCCAAATCCAGTGACCTGAGAACTGACTTCTGCAACTTGTTCTCTGACCCCCCACATGCGTGCTGTGGCACATACACTCACACACATACACACATACGCACACAAATAAAATCTAAATAAAAGGACTTTAGTCAGAGGCTGAAGGGATGGCTCCGCTTAAGGTAAGAAGAGCACCAACTACTCTTTTCAGCAGACCTGGGTTCGATTCCCAGCACCTACAGGGTGGTTCACAAGGATCTGTGACTCCAGTTCTGATGTCCTTTCTGGGCTCGACAGAAACTGCATGCACCAGGTGCACAGACATTTATGAAAGCCAAATGCCCATGCACATACACATAAATAGTTGTTTTTTTTTTTTTCAATTTAAGCCAAGCATGTCTTTGTTCATTCCTGTAACCCCATGCTGTGTGGGGTAGAAACAAGAGGACTGTTCGAGTTTGCTGGCTGCCAGCCTAGCCACAGGATTAGTGACAGACTCTGTCTCAAATGAGTGAGGCAGAGAGGGATACAACAGGACACCTAGCATATTCCTCTGGCTATGTGTACCAGACTTCTCTCTCTCTCTCTCTCTCTCTCTCTCTCTCTCTCTCTCTCTCTCTCTCTCTCTCTCTCCCTCTCTCTCTCTCCCTCCTCTTCCTCCCCCTTCCCCCTCCAACCCCCTTCCCTCTCCCCTTCCCTCTCCCCTTCCCCTCTTCTCTCCTCTCTCTCTCTCTCTCTCTCTCTCTCTCTCTCTCTCACACACACACACACACACACACACACACACAGAGTAAGGAATGGTAGATTTCACTTGCAATCTCCACACTTAAAAAGCAGTTGCAGGAGTATTTCTGTCAGTTCCAGATCAGCAAGGGCTACATAGTATGACTGTATTAAAATGAAAAAGTCAAACATTTAAAAAGTGTAAAATTGGATGTTGGCTATGCACTCAAGAACAACTATTGATTCTCGCTGCTCTGATGATCTGGGACAGTGAGTGTACAAGTCTGTTCTTAGTCATATCCTCCCAGAGAAACACCACCATTCTTAGGTTACCCAGTCTTTTGTATATTGGAGTCCATCTAGTGATCAGATATTACCAGTAGAATTATATGTGTGGCTTTGATAGTGTTTCCTCCTTCTCACATGACCTGTTATCCAGTGCCTACAGCAGCTCTTCTCCAAACTGAGTGCTGCTTCTGCCTAGACCGGGCCATCTTCCCTTTCCAACTTCCCATTCTAAGCCTGTGTTCTGCCACTGGGCTCTGTCCTCGACTCCTGGGAACTTTCTTTTCTTGGTGACAACTTCATGGTTTCTCCATATCTTTTGGTTCTGAATAACTGACAACGGCCCCCAGCAATGACTTCCCATTGCCTCAGCTGTTGAAACTTACTAACAAAACTCAGAAACTTGTATCCAGTGCCATCCTTGATACTTGGCTCCACTTTAGGCAACCTTTTTACTTGTTTATGCAATGGTCCACGTCTCTACCTATTTCTCCCAATGCTGTTTCATGTATCTGCACATTTTCTCTGGATTTGTTCCTCTCTATACTTATTTTTCTAGAGGTCTCCATGGCTGTGATTTCTGCCTTAATTCCTTTCTTTCTTCCTTCCTTCCTTCCTTCCTTCTTTCCTTCCTTCTTCCTATTACTGGGATTGAACCCAGGACCTTGTACATGCTACGTAAGCTTTCTATCATTCAATTATGCCTTCAGCTTTTTGTGTTTTGTTTTGAGGCAAGAACTCGTTAAATTGCCCAGGCTGATCTGACCTGCCCCCAAACCCCACCCCCTTTTCAATTTTATTGCTAACTGATGTAGGAACCCAGCCCACTGTGGGTGGTGGCATCCCTAGGCAGGTGGTCCTGGGCTATATAAGAAAAGCATCTGAGCAAACCACAGGAAGCAAGCTGGTAAACAACGTTTCTCCATTGGTTTCTGCCTCAAGATACCAGCTGAAGTTCCTGCGTGATTCTCTCAGGGATGAAACTGTGGTAGAAATGTATGGTAGCAACAGCAACGTGAACCAGAACAGTCACCATGCCCGGGAAAACCTTGCATTTCCTAAAGTCAGTTTGAAGATAATTTCCAAGTGTGTGTGTGTGTGTGTGTGTGTGTGTGTGTGTGTGTGTGTGTGTGTATACACCTCTCAAATGAAATTTAGTAAATGCATAATGTTGTGGGGTATCCACCAGAGAAGACTGTTTGGACATTGGCTTAAACCAACAGAGAGACGTTATTAGCCAGATGGCAACTCCTTTGGGTATTTGGAACCCCAGTACAGATCTGAGCCTCTCTCAGGGTGAGCTTTGAAGCACAAAAACCATATTCTAGGTTGATATACTTCAGTTAATAAGAACAGATAGCTAGAAGCAGAACTATAGGAGCAAAAAAAAAAAAAAAACCAAAGGATAATGCATTTAGATATTCCCCCAGACCTATGGACTTCGATGGTTTAGGTCCTTGTTCTCGTTCTGGTAGGTAGTGCTGAGTTTTACGGCCTGAATATACTTCCACCAGGGGGTCAGCTGCGCTGAGGTCTGGGGCCCTGTTACATGGAATACCCGAAGTGAATAAATTATAATTAAATGTGGAAGTTCTAGAGTGGGTGCTTTGAGATGTTGTCTCAAGAAAGAGAGGAGGAAATGAACGAAGCATTTGTGAATAGCCAAATGTTTTCTAACTGACCATTTTGTGAATGACTATTCAGAACCTGTGTCTGCAGAAGTTACGCATGTGTCCAGCAGAGCTACTGCACACACTGTCTATCTCCACATTTGGCATTTTTAGACACCTAGTAATCATTCTCTCTCATTTCATCTTTTAAATGTAGGGAGAGGTTTTTGGAGGGTTGCTGGGGCCAGTTTTCTGTACTACTCGTTGCCTTTCTAATGTGTGGTGAGGCTGAATATTAGCCTGCGCTACTACCCTGACCAATTCAACTAGACCGGGACCAGATCTGCAGTCACTTCCCAAAGCATTGACCTCAAAAGAGCAAGGAATTGAAGCCTTGCCTCTTTTCTCTCCTTTCAGATTTGCACAAAATATATTTGCCTGAGTAATAGATAAATATGGACGGAAAGTTTGTTTTCACTATTAATTTAAATGTCTCCATGTACCATGTCCTCTTTTGCAATAATCCCACAGGGTTATGTAGCCCTTCCCTTAGGCAACATAGGATCCATGTCAGAGCACAAGGTATCCAGAGGCAGGGCTTTTCCTCCAATCTTCAGAGTGATCCAGACTTAAGAGTGGAGAAAAGAAATTTTTTATTGATTGATTGATTCAAGAAATCAATCCGAAAGTGTTAAGTGCATTCGTCTACTTTCTTTCCAACTTTTTATTATTAATGTTATCATGTGTCACCTTTAGTTGGTCATTCATAGTCACAGGTGATTCTAGCCAGAAACAGAGTTTAATATGCCTTAAGCAGCTCAACGGTTGGGCCATTCCCAAACCTCCATGTGGCTAACACATTCTCCCCTCCAATATTTCCAACTCATCACTTACTAAAATTTTTTTTTTTTCCCCCCGGGGCTGGGGACCGAACCCAGGACCTTGCGCTTCCTAGTCAAGCGCTCTACCACTGAGCCAAATCCCCAACCCCACACTAACTAAAATTTATATTCCATCCTTGTTGCCACAAACCCAGTAAAGAGGGGACTGGGGCCACTTTTTCCCCGGTTCTTTTTTTTTTTTTTTTTTTCTTTTTTTCAGAGCTGGGGACCGAACCCAGGGCCTTGCAAGCGCTCTACCACTGAGCTAAATCCCCAACCCCTTTTTCCCGGTTCTTACATGTTGGCTGTCTCTCTTTCCTGCACTTCTCAGGCCTGGTCTTTCTCCTTTTCCTGGCATGGTAGTTCTAATTTCTTCTTCCTTTCTTGGTCCCCTTGCCTGGGAATCCTAAAGTCCTGCTTGTGTCTCCCTGCGCAGCCATTGGCTGCTGGCAACTTTATTTACCAATCAAAACCATCTGGGGGCAGGGATCCTCAGCGTCTTACATGCAGATTCTCACGCAATTTTGGGAACCCAAATAACATTATACAAGAGTCTAGACCAAATCCATAATATCCCTCCGCCAAAAGAATGTAACGATATTCAGTAAGGTAACAAATAAGAAAGCAAGTGTGAGTTTAGAGTGCTGTGGCTTTTACAGCCCTAGGGCGTCCTGGGAGTCCATCTTCCAGCTGTCCTGAAGCTCCCTTTGAAGCTGTGTTCTTCATAGGTTCAGAGTTCCAGATTTCTGTGAAGAGTAGGTTATTCGTATACTGAGAAAAAGTAAGTACTATTGAGATAAAATAATTTAAATAATTTAAAATACCAGGGGAAGAAGCAGAAGGACTGTTGTGAGTTCATGGCCAGCTTCAGCTACATTGAGAATTACAGGATGGCCTGAACGATATAGAGTAACTCTCTCTACAGATGATCTTGCAATGCTTTATAAAAGAAACTTTTCAAAGTTCCATTTTCTTTTCTTGATCTCTGTCTCTTCTTCCTCCTCCTCTTCTTTTCTTCTTCATTTTGGCTTGAAACAAGATGTCACCCTGACCCCTGGCAGGTCTGGAAATCACTATGTAATTGTTAGTGCTGAATTAATGTCTTTCCTGCCTCGAGTGAATTCCTGGTTTGTGGATTTGGATTACCATGCCCAGCTAAATATCACTTTCGAAGAGCCAAGCAGGGTGCTGGGGATGAGGCTCAGCTGACAGAGGACTTGCTGAGTATGACTGAAGCCCCTGATTCAATCCCTAACACCGTCCATGCAAATTGTGTTTGGTGACTTGTAATACTCAGAATGTGGAAGCAGTGGCAAAGGTCAAGAATAGGCAGTTTGGGGTAGCCTTAACTGAGGCTACATGAGTCTGTTTATTTGTTTAAAAAGTTACAAAACTAAGCTCATTATTCGTAACTGAAACTTAAAAAAGAATGTCATTTCAGGGCTGGAGGGATGGCTCAGTGGTTAAGAGCACCAACCGCTCTTCCAGAGGTCCTGAGTTCGATTCCCAGTAAACCACCTGGGGGCTCACAACCATCTGTAATGGGATCTGATGCCTTTCTCTGGTGTGTCTGAAGACAGCTACAGTGTACTCACATACATAAAATAAATAACTCTTAGAAAATCACTTTTAAAAAAATGTCATTTCATTAGAAGCCAGTCTTGGGACACGGGTTTATAATTCCAGCTACCCAGGGCAGCAGGTTAGAAAGTTCAGGTACAGTTTGAGCAATGAAGTAAGATCCTGCCTGAAAATAAAAAGTAAAAAGAAGCCAGGAGTGGTAGTACATGCCATTAATTTCAGGGCTTTGGGGGCTGTGATGATTTGTATATGCTTGGCCTAGGGAGTAGCATTATTAGAAGGTGTGGCCTTCTTGGAGTAGGTGTGGTGCTGTGGGTGTGGTCTTGAAGACCCTCATTCTAGCTGCCCGGAAGGGAGTATTCTGCTACCAGACTTCAGATGAAGATGTAGAACTCCCAGCTCTGCCTGTACCATGCCTGCCTGGATGCTGCCATGCTCCCACCTTGATGTTAATGGACTGAACCTCTGACCCTGTAAGCCAGCCCCAATTAAATGTTGTGCTTTGTAAGACTTGCACTGGTCATGGTGTCTGTCCACAACAGTACAACTCTAAGACAATAGAGGCAGGAGGATCAATGTAAGTTCTAGATTTATAGTCTAATGATAATGATGACGACGATGATGCTGATGATAGTGGTATGGTGGTGGTGGTGGTGGTGGTGATAAAGTGTACAGTATGGTTCAAAAAAGTATAATTACATCATAGAAGTGGGGTGGAAAGAAGGTAAGAGCAAAATGGCGGGAGGGATACTATGACTATCATCCTCTGGGTATGGCATGGTTGTTACATATATGAAGTCACAGCAGCAGTGGTTACTTACTCACTGTACTCAAAACCAAACCAGCTAATTCCAGCCTGCAAACAGGTGGGGTTGTCAAGGTCCCACCCCTAGGAGGAGCCTTTGGAAGTTGGTGCCTGCTGGAGGAAAGGGAATCGCTTTTCTTTAGAAGTGTGGTCAGTGGAAGGTTGTTCATGTCCCATGCGTCTGTAGATGGCACCAACTGGACTCAGTGGGTTAGAAGAGAATGAATCATAAAAGACAGACATGAAGTTGGGAGGGAAATGTGAGGGGAATTCTAGGGGGAGTTGAAGGAGAAGAATGAGGAATCGACCTAGTCGAAATATATGCGCGTATAAAAATTTCAGACAATAAATTCGACGTTTAAAAGTGCAGTTGCGCTTTTAAAAGCCACACATGACTTGCTAGTATGGCCTTCCCTATTTGAGGTTAAGCCAAAGCTGAGTGCGTCAAACATGAGCTTTCTGGGTGATCTTGTGGTGTATGCTGTGTGAATGAATGAGTGGTAGTCAGAGCAGAGAGCAAATATTTTCCACAGCAACTTTTCTGGATAATGGGACTAGAATAGAAACCAAAACAATACAAAAGAAAAAACAACAAAAAATCTGAACAAAGAAAACTGAAGGAGTTTCAGAAAGTGATAGGTCTAGGAGACAAAAGCCAGTGGGTAGCAGTCATTACCCGTCAATGTTAAATTCTATAGGGACAATATTAAATCCATGGGACATCAACTTTGGCAAGCACGGATCTGAATGGGATGAGGCTTCTGCCAACTGTTATAAGCAATCTTCAAAGACTTTCCAAGCAATCCTTCTTTAGAACGAAAGCTCCTAATATTACCAGTTGGTCAGGAGTTAGAATTTCCTTCTTTGTTTGAAATTCTGTAGGCCAAGATTTCCCATATTAGCTTATGTAGAAACATTGTCTGAGGTTGGGGGTACAACCCAGCTTGTCTGACATGTGCATGGTCCTAGGAGCCATGCCCAGCATGGAGTAAGTGCTGTTGGTCTTTCAAAGTTGTGTGGGCCTTACAATTGAGAAAAGGACTGTGGATTATCCCTACTCAAGTGACATGTATACTCAAGTCTCCTCTCTTCTGTTTTTGTCTGTCTGTTTGTTTGCCTTTTTTTTTTTGATACAGGCTTTCGGTATGTATCCCTGGCTAGCTCAGAACTCAGTAGGTAGAATGGGCTGACTTTGAACTCAAAGAGATCTGCCTACCTCTGCCTTGAGTGCTGGAATTAAAGGTGTGCTCTTGACTCTTCTTTGACAGTTTTAGAGTGTAGTAATTGAACCTAGCACCCCCACCATTGTGGGTGAGTGTTCTATCACTGGTCCATACCTCTAGCCCCTTAAAAAAAAGCTTTATTTATTTTTTATTTACTTATTTTTTTAAGGTCTTATTAAGTTACACAAGACGGCCTTGAACTTACTCTGTAGGCCAAGGCTGGCCTCCAAGTTATGACCGTCCTACTTAAACCTACTGAATAGTTGACATTACAAGTCTGTACTTCCACATCTGGTGGCTTCCTTATCTTCCTCCTCTTCCTCCTCTCTCTCCTTCTTCTACTCCTCTTTCCCTTCCTCCTCTTCTGCTCCTCCGCCCCTCCTCATTTTCTTCCTCTTCTTTTAATGTAGTGTTTTCCTACATAGTGCAGGCTGACCAGCCTCCAGTTCATGATTTTCCTGCCTCCACATCCTGAATTTTGGTCCTATGGGCACACACCTCCATACCCAGCCTCACACAATAACTTACACCTCAATGAGTGATAACACTGTGTTTTGAGAATTGTAATTCCACAGTAAGACTTTTTTCCCTTTGATTTCCGGTTCCTTAAATGTCTATTATACATACGTTCCTGTTTCTTCAAACGGGGCCTTGGGACGTTAGGTCTTTTTTCAGTGCAGGGACTCTTCTCGGAGTTTGTTGTCCCCGCACTTCAGAGACTTCATTGGGGACACTTTTATGAGAGGGTCACTGAAGCAAACTTTGCTCTATGTAAGGAGTGGCATTCTTTTTTTTTTTTTTTTTTTTTCCGGAGCTGGGGACCGAACCCAGGGCCTTGCGCTTCCTAGGTAAGCGCTCTACCACTGAGCTAAATCCCCAGCCCCAGGAGTGGCATTCTTTATGGAAAATGGACAACAGGGATCTATCTAATGCTTCCATTGCCAAAGAGGAACCACCTCCTCAAAGTAACTGGATCATAAGCCACACCTAGGTATACTTAGGTGTGACCAGAATGGTCTCTTTTTAAATACAGCTGCCTAAATCAAAGCACGTGACTCCTTTATGCTGGAAAATCTCGGAAGCAGCCCAACGCACACTTCTTTCTTTCCCACCTGTTACTCAAAGGTACACATTACAACATTCAAGCCTGACCTCCGAGAAGTCTAGGGGGTCAGTGACTTTGAACGCCCTTTAAATAATCAGAACTACAAGAGAACGATGGGTTCTTAGCCTTTAAAACTCGCTGTTACTAAACTGAGTGCTTCCAGCCTTCAGTTTTAATAAGTGTAGTTCCTCCTGGATACATGTGTGCAAAAAGAAATTAGAAACAGATATACAGTTGGCAAGAAACCTGCTAAAAGAGGCAGAACACACGTACGATCTAAGCACTTGGGGAGTGGAGGCTAGACGATCAAGGTCACCCACCCTGAGATCCTGCCACAAACAAACAGAAGGACAACAATAAATCCTAAAGTAACTGAAAGATGACAACTGAAATTATAATTGGTATTAAGGATGCCAAAGCATAGTAAAACTTGTAGAACAACAGCCAGGTAAAATCAAGCAAATGAAATTTTACCAATCTCATCTTCTGCTTCTAATTCTAATTAAGATTTAATTGAGACATTTCCAAAGACTTCATCCACTAGTGTACGGCTCTGTATTAGTTACTTGAACATTACTGTGATATATCTGACAGAAAAAACTTAAGAGACAAAAGATTGCTTTTGGTGCACAGTTTCAGACATCAGTTAGTTCATGGTTACTCAGCCTCCAGCATTTTAGCAGGGTTACATGGCTGGAAGGGGCAGGGCTCCAACTTTGAAAGACCAGCTACTAGTGACCTCCTTTTAGTTGCTAGGTCCACCTCTCAAGGTTCCGCAGCCTCCCCAAACAGCACCACCTGCCAGCTGTGTAAGTTGATATTTTCTTAAGCAGTATCTCTCAATGGAACTCTGGCTGGCCTGAAACACAGTGTAGCTGAAGATGACCTTGAACTCCTTCTAATCTTCCCAAATCAGACTCCCTCGTGCCTGGATTAAAGGTGTGTACCACCATGCCCAGCTAATTATTTCTTTAGCTTTTTAAAGCTTACATTTTATTTAGTGAGAGTTAGGGACTATGGCACCATATGGGTAGGTCCAGAGGCAAGACAACTTGTGGGATTCGGTTTCCTCCTTCCCCCTACAGGTTTCAGGAGTCAGAAGGCTTGGTAACGAGTACATTGTACTTCATCCTTTGGAGCTCTAAAACATATTTAGCCAATTTCTGTTGATGGTGGACATATACTCATGGTTGCTAAAAAATTTTTGTTTCTTAGGTTTTTGTTTTTGACAGTGTCTCTTGTGGGGCCCAAGATGGCCTTAAATTGATAATTATCTCAGCCTCTTGAATGCTGTGATTATAGGAATGTGCCATCACCTGCAAGTTTGTACAGGGGATGGGGTGGGGACAATTTCTTTTTTGCTGAGCATTAAGTCCAGACTACTTGCATGTGGATGACCAATACTTTGGAGATGAGAGTAGGTATCAAGAAGTCGAATCAGCTTCATTGAAAGGCTGTCAATCTGGAGAAAACAGAGAGGCTCAAACCTCAAAGCTCTAGTCTCCAGTGACTCAGCAGTACAGAGGATTTTCTAGGGAGGGGAAAGTAGACTGAAATAAGAAGGGGGCAATAACTTTCATCAGGTCATCCAGGACGTGTCACCCCCTCCTGCTCCCCACGTTAAATGTTCAGGACATCACAATGAACCTGAGGTTTTAAAACAAAATCCCTGGTTGGGGCCTCCCCACCAGGCTAGGCTTAGCCACTGCTCAGGTATGCCCATCTAAGAGCCAAGTGACAGTGAGAACAGAGAACATGCATTTACTACTGTGTTCACACTGGGAAAAAGAATAGACGAAGGGGCCCAGTGACTCACCTCCAACTTTTAGTTCTGACGTGACGTTTAGGCTTAAATGGACAAGGTCAACAGCTGGGCATGGTGGCACATATTTTTATTCTCAGCGCTCAGGAGGTAGAGGCAAGAGATCTCTGAGTTCAAGGCCAGTGTGGTCTACAGAGCCAGTTACATAGAAATCCCGTGTCGAACAAACAAAACACTTATACTCCCCTCCCTGAAGAACAAAACAAACAAAAAATCAAACTAAACCAACCGACCAACCAATGATTATATATATATATATATATATATATATATATATATATATATATACACACACACACACACACACACACACACATATATATATCTCGTTAAGTAATCCTCTCTGAACCATCATTGGCCCAACATTTTCCTGGCCAATCTGGTTCCTGTGATCTGGCTACTTCTGATCTATCCGGTGTGCAGCTCACCCACCTGGGCCTGGGTCTGTCCTCTGAGATTCATATTCTTTGAGTCCAAGGTGACCAAAGGTTTAGGGTGATGACTTTTATCGTTCTGTCGTTTGCCACAAAGGGGTAGAGATAGGTTAAGTAGCAGAACCAAACAGTAGTGTGACCAAAATAAAGGACACAGTCAAAAACTGTACCAGGCCCTCGGACCTTAGCAGGATGGACACCGTGATCACAGTGCCATTCGGGCTGTACACAGCACCACCCGCCGAAACAGAAACAAAGACCTAATACATCAAAACACATATTCTGGGAAAGTCTTTCTATTATACTAACCTTGTTCTTTGCTTCTGCAGTTCAGCTTCTGGCTAACTTACTGTTAACTCAACTATGTCAGTCCAGGATATGGGTTTTTATGTTTAGTTTGCTGAGAAAGGCTCAGGGCTACACCAGGATCCCAAACACCCAGTGTAGTTATTGGGCAGTTAACAAAGACTTTCCATTGGTTTAAAATCTCAAGTGGTCATCTCTGGTGGATAGTCCACAACAAAAATGAAGGCAGATTCCAGGGACTAAGCCCCTACCGAAAGACTATACATGGACTGACCCTGGACTCTGACCCCATAGGTAGCAATGAATATCCTAGTAAGAGCACCAGTGGAAGGGGAAGCCCTGGGTCCTGCCAAGACCGAACCCCCAGTGAACATGATTGTTGGGGGGAGGGCGGCAATGGGGGGAGGATGGGGAGGGGAACACCCATAGAGAAGGGGAGTGGGGGGTTAGGGGGATGTTGGCCCGGAAACTGGGAAGGGGAACAACAATCAAAATGTAAATAAGAAATACTCAAGTTAATAAAGATGGAGGAAAAAAAAAATGAAGGCAGAGACACCAGACTTTCCTCCTACTTTAGCTACCTTGTGGGTCCAAGTAAGGAGCCAACGTTTCTTGTTTTTGCTGTCTTTCTTTTTTTTTTTTTTAATTAACATCAAATCGTAAATGTGTTTCTGCAACATACTCCATCTCCAGTGGTTCATTCCACCAGTGTTCTTCTTTTCAAAATGTATCTAGTGGGTAGTGTTGTGATCCTCCTGCACACTGGGATTATGGGCAAGTGCTATCACCCTCCCCACTTTGCCTATGTTTTGTCCGTTGTAGTTTGTACGCTTGTTTGGTTGGTTTTGAGTAAGAGTCTCAGTTACGTAACCCTGGCTGGCACAAATCTCTGTGAGGACCAAGCTGTCTTTGCGCTATCCTCTCGCTTCTCCGTAGAGTGCTGGCACTATAGGTACCACGCTAGGCTCTTTTCCCATGTTTTCCTAACACATGCATATCTGCTTTTACAAAATGAGAGTGAGGAAGGGTATTACAAAGATCAGTAGAGGTTCTCTGCTCTTTGAATAGGAAGGGTTATTTCTCCCTTAGTATTTTAATTACTTAGGTGAGGCTTCTCGCGAGTTCAGAACGCCTTGCCTTAGGGAGGGAACCTCAGCCTCGCCTAAAGGATTAGTTAGCAGAAGGGAAGAGAGAAGGGTCAACATCCCACCTCTCTGAAGCGTGACTTCCAGTCAGATAACAGTGTGCATTACCTGAACGTACTGTAGCTGCTGTACTTTACTGCTGCTCTCAACCAACCATTACTGCGATTCTGTAAGGATACTGCATTTATTCCCAAAAGAGCTTCCGAAAGTTAAGGGGGGGATGATTCACCTGAAGTCACATCTAGAAGCCCAGAGGAAAAACAGTTCTGAGCTGTCCCAGCCACAGTTGGCGGCTTTATCATTGACCTGGCTGTTATTTCACTGTGTGAGATCAGCCGGTGCGTTGCCTGAAGTTACTTTACCAAATTCAAAAGTGTTTTTCCAGACTGTGCCTAGCTCTAAGAGACTCCATTCAGTAAGCGACTTTGAGCCCCATCTTCAGCATGAGGGTGACCCTACATGTAAGAGGATGTGTGAGCAGTACCACTCAGATGGCACAGATTAATAGATGACTTTCTGCTGGGACTTACTTATTTCTCAATAAACACCAGTTTACTTAAGGTGAATTGGGCGAGGGGTACATCAGTATATTAAAATATTATCAAGAAACAAGGACAGAGAATTTACTGGGCACGCCATCAAGAATGAGGTACAACCTCAACATACTTTTTCTGTACCCCATAAAGAAACAGATGCCTAGTGCGGCAATGGTGATCCCTTCCCCCATATCTGACCAACCAGTGTGGATTAAGAAGCAGCAGACAGAACCTCTGACTGACTTAGCAATGTTAGCTTGGGTTGCTTCTCACTGTGGATGAGGCCTACTTGAATTGCCAGCTATAGGTCCCCCTTTTTATCTTTAGGACCCACTATCCTTCCATCCTTCTGATTATTTGTCCATGTCCAGTTCTGGCTTTTTCCTTCTGCATCCGGACTCGACTCTACAGTGCAGTCCTGTCCCTGTGGCCTGCCTGACTCTAGGGCCCACAGTCAAAGCAGCTTCTTTAGTTAGGGTTGGTTTTTTTTATTGAGACAGAGAATCTTGTATCTCTCTCAGTTCCGCAGCTCTCACCTCCCCGGCTTCTCAGAACACACGAGCAACTTAATAGCGCACCTGAAAGTTCTGGAACACCAAAAAAGAGATCACACCCAAAAGAATTAGATGGCAAGAAATAATCAAACTCAGGGGTGGAGTTAATGAATAGAGGCAAACAAACAAAGAGCAAAACTTAAAGAATTAATGATACGAAGAGTTGGTTCTTGGAGAAGTTCAGTAAGATTAAAAAGCCCTTATCGAAATTAACTAAAACGCAGTAAGAAAATATCCAAATTAATAAAATTAGAAATGAAAAGGGGGACAGAACAACAGGTACCAAGGAAATCTGGAGAATCATAAGGACATGCTTTAAAACCTGTATCCCACCAACTGAAAAATTTAAAAAAGAAAGGACTAATTTTCATGAAACATGCCACTTACGAAAGTTAAATCAAGATCAACTAAGCAATTTGAACAGACTTACAACTCCTAGTAAAACAGAAGTAGTCATTAAAATTCTCCCAAGGGGAGGCAGAAAGGGGTAGAAAGAAAAGAAAAAACAAAAAAGTGTAGGGCCAGGCCAGAATATTTTACTGCTGAATTCTCCAAGAATTTCAAAAAAGAGTTAATGCCAATACTCCTTAAATTATTCCACAAAGTAAAAACAAAAGGAACATTGCCCAATTCATGGTATGAGGTCATAGATATTCTGATATTCAAACCATATAAAGACCCAACAAAGAAAGAGAATTATAGACCAATTGCTCTGATGAGCATAGAAGCAAAAGTTCTTAATAAAATACTTGCAAAAATAAATTCAAGAACCCCTTAAAAGTGATCATCCAGGAGCTGGAGAGATGGCTCAGCGGTTAAGAGCACTGTCTGCTCTTCCAGAGGTCCTGAGTTCAATTCCCAGAAACCACATGGTGGCTCACAACCATCTATAATGGAATCTGATGCCCTCTTCTGGTGTGTCTGAAGACAGCAACAGTGTACTCATATATATTTTTAAAAAAAGTGATTATCCAAGTGATCAATTAAATCCACCATATAAACAAACTGAAAGACAAAAAACACATGATCATCTCATTAGATGCAGAAAAGTCTTTGACAAAATCCAACACCCCTTCATCATAAAAGTCCTGTAGAGATTAGGGATGCAAAGAACATATTTTATAGCAAGCCAATAGCCAGAGTCGATTTAAATGGAAAGAAACTCAAAGCAAAACTCAAAGTCAGGAACAGGACAAGGATGTCCACTCTCTCCATACCCATTCACTATGGTACTTGAAATCTTAGCTAGAACAGTAAGACTTCTGAAGGAGATAAAGGGGATACAAGTAGGAAGGGAAGTCAAAATTCTTAATTTGCATGTGATAAGATAATATACATAAATGACCTAAAAATTCCAGCAGGAAACTCCTGCAGCTGATAAACACATTCAGCAAAGTAGCTAGATACAAAATTAACTGAAAAAGATGAGTAGCCCTCCTTTGTACAAATGATAAACAGACCAAGAAAGAAATCACTGAGACACCTCTCACGATGGCCTCAAATAACGTAAAATATCTTGGGGGTAACTCTAACCAAGCAAGTGAAAGACTTGTAGGATAAAAATTTCAAGTCACTGAAGAAGATCTCAGAAGATGGAAAGATCTCCCATGATTATACATCAGTAGGATTAACATAGTAAAAATGGCCATCCTACTTAAAGTAATAAAAAATAATCCAGTGCAATCCCTATCGAAATTCCAACACAATTCTTCACAGATCTTGGAAGGTTATTTTTTCATCTGTGTATGTAAACACAAAAATCCTAAGGTAGCCCAAACAATCCTGAATAATAAAAGAACTACGGGAGGTAGTGCCATCCTCGATTTCAAGTTGTACTCCAAAGGTATAGTAATAAAACCAGCACGACAGTTCCCAGAAATACAGACATGGTGATCAATGGAATTGAACTGAAGAGCCAGACAGAAATCTACACACCCAGGCATGCCTAATTTTTGATAAAGAGGCCAGAAATACGCACTGGAAGAAAGACAGCATTTTCGTTTGTTTTTTTTTTTTTTTTTTTATTAACTTGAGTATTTCTTATATACATTTCGAGTGTTATTCCCTTTCCTGGTTTCCGGGCAAACATCCCCCTCCCCCCTCCCCTTCCTTATGGGTGTTCCCCTCCCAACCCTCCCCCCATTGCCGCCCTCCCCCCATAGACTAGTTCACTGGGGGTTCAGTCTTAGCAGGACCCAGGGCTTCCCCTTCCACTGGTGCTCTTACTAGGATATTCATTGCTACCTATGGGGTCAGAGTCCAGGGTCAGTCCATGTATAGTCTTTAGGTAGTGGCTTAGTCCCTGGAAGCTCTGATTGCTTGGCATTGTTGTACTTTTGGGGTCTCGAGCCCCTTCAAGCTCTTCCAGTTCTTTCTCTGATTCCTTCAATAGGGGACCTATTCTCAGTTCAGTGGTTTGCTGCTGGCATTCGCCTCTGTATTTGCTGTATTCTGGCTGTGTCTCTCAGGAGAGATCTACATCCGGCTCCTGTCGGTCTGCACTTCTTTGCTTCATCCATCTTGTCTAATTGGGTGGCTGTATATGTATGGGCCACATGTGGGGCAGGCTCTGAATGGGTGTTCCTTCAGTCTCTGTTTTAATCTTTGCCTCTCCCTTCCCTGCCAAGGGTATTCTTTTTCCTCATTTAAAGAAGGAGTGAAGCATTCACATTTTGATCATCCGTTTTGAGTTTCGTTTGTTCTAGGGATCTAGGGTAATTCAAGCATTTGGGCTAATAGCCACTTATCAATGAGTGCATACCATGTATGTCTTTCTGTGATTGGGTTAGCTCACTCAGGATGATATTTTCCAGTTCCAACCATTTGCCTACGAATTTCATAAACTCGTTTTTGATAGCTGAGTAATATTCCATTGTGTAGATGTACCAGATTTTCTGTATCCATTCCTCTGTTGAAGGGCATCTGGGTTCTTTCCAGTTTCTGGCTATTATAAATAAGGCTGCGATGAACATAGTGGAGCACGTGTCTCTTTTATATGTTGAGGCATCTTTTGGGTATATGCCCAAGAGAGGTATAGCTGGATCCTCAGGCAGTTCAATGGAAAGACAGCATTTTCAACAATGGTGCTGGTCAAACTGGATGTTTGCATGTAGAAGAATAGAAATAGATCCATACTTGTCTCCCTGAGGGGGGCGGGAGGGAGAATCAACTTCCAATGGATCAAAGACCTCAACATAACACACTCTGAACCAGTAGAAGAGAAAGTGGGGAATAACCTTGAATTAATTGGCACAGGAAAGACCTTTCTGAACAGGACACCCATAGCACAGACACTAACACTAACAACTGAAGGGGACTTCATGAAACTGAAAAGCATCTGCATGGCTAAGGACATTGACATTTGGACAAAGTGGCAGCCTACAGACTGGGAAAAGATTTTTTTTTTTTTTTTTTTACCAACTACACATCCGGTTGAGGGCTAGTATCCAAAACATACACATACGAAGAACCAAAAAGCAAAATGTCAAGAAAACAATAATACGACTTTAAGAGGGGGTACAGATCTAAACGATTTTCAATAGAGGAAACACAAATGGCTGAAAAATCCTTAAAGGAATGTTCAACACTTTTAGCTAACAGGGAAATGCAAATCAAACTTCTTTGAGATTTAATCTTATTCCTGTCAGAATGGGTAAGATCATCAAAACAAATAACAGCTCATGTTGGCAAGGATACAGAGTAAGAGGAACACTCATCCACTGCTGGGGGAAGTGCAGACTTGTACAGCCATTATGGAAATCAGAGCGGTGGCTCCTCGAGAAGATGGGAGTCAATCTGCCTCAAGATCCAGCTCTACCAGTCTTTGGCGTTCGTCCAAAGGACACTTCATTCTACCACAGGGACATCTGTTTATCCATGAAATCTGCCAAATAGGGGGTAGACAGAGCCCCTACTGGCCGTCCCTTGTCACCAAGGAACTTCTAGTACCAGGATTAGGTTATAATTTAATGGAGCTGTTGGCCAAAGAGCTCACATCAGAATCTTCAAAAAACCCAGGCTGTTGCCAAGACAACAGGTTTCTTTTTCACACACTGAGGGTCAGGCCCCGTTGCTGAAGACAACAGCAACACAACTCATCACCGGACATGGAGAGATTGGGCTGGTTGCCTGCATAGAGTCTTTGCCCCTATGTTCTAGGGCCTTTGCTACAGAAAGGTACTGTGCGGGCTCTCAAAAGAGAAACTTAAAACAACCAGCCTGCCACAAACCCTGTGATCTACAATGATGTGCCTAAAAGATCCATTAGGAAAATGGCAGCACAAAGTCTGTGAGAGTAAACCAACCCAGTAACTGATTTGACTTAAGGGACACTCTACGAGATGGCATCCATACCTAACACTGCTTGGATGACCAGAGACTAGATTGCTTAGGGACCGCTGGTTCTTATGGTGCCTATGGTAATACCAAATACTACTGGCCTAAAAAAAAAAGAAGGAAAAAAAAAGAGTAGTGATAAAATGACTCCCGCTGACATTCTGCTAAACTCATAGATAGAGTCTTGCTCAGCCATCATCAAGGAGGCTTTCTTCTGCAGCAAAAAGAAACAAATACAGAGACTCACAGCCAGACATTAAGAAGATGGGGGGGGGGGTAGGTATGAACTCACAGTGACTGAAACAACATTATAAGATTCCTTAGTGTGCAAAAGAGTGGGTCTATGATTCTTGTCCTTTTTTTTAAAAATTCTTTTCTTTCTATTGGTTTTCCCTGTCCAACTTTGATGTTATATATTTTGCTATAAGAGAGTTTAGAACAGATTCTTTGTGTATGTGTGCCTGTGTGTTTACATGTTCGTATGTCTGTGGGAACACGTATGTGGAGATACATGTGCATGTATGTGTGCAAGTGGAGGTGTAAAGGTGAGGTTGGTGTCTTTCGCAATCACCCTCCACTTTTAATTGTTGGGTCTGGGTTGCTCAGTTGGACCGAGACCGTGCTATGGACAAGTCTAGGTAGCTGGCTTGGTTGGGAGAACATTGTTATCTGATGTGCAAATACTAGGATTACAAGTGACTGTAACACCTGCCTGGCTATCTTGTAAGTTATAGGGACCTGAACTTGGTTCTCATGATTGCCGGGCAAGAGATTTATCCAGCAAGCCAGCCCCTTGTTCAGTATAAAGTGTATTCACTGCCTGGGGGATGTTGCTGGGTAGTACAATACTTGTTTGGCAGGAGTGAGGCCCTAGTTTAAACTCCCAGTACAGAAAAACCAAAACAATGTCAATAAATTCATCGATCCAACAATTATTCCTTTTCATTCTTTTTTCACTTCTCCACCTTTACTGATAGCTTTTAAAATTGTACTTAGTGGGGTATTAGAATGGTACAGAAGAGGTCTTCTACTTAGTAGAACCCTGAGTTAGTTATTTCTCTAAGTCTCCACTTCCTTATCTGTAAAATGGGAACACAACACTATCCTAGTCTATTTGGTGTGGTTATATAGAATGACATAATGAGTCATTTATAAAGAAAAAAAATTTCTCACAGTTCTGAAGATGGTGGGAGGATTACATTTGGTGAAACTTCTTCCTGTCAACATGAATGTGAGAGCAGAAGATCTGATGGGCATTTATGAGGGAGCAAAGGATGCATTTGTAGTCCCAGATCCTTAGTTTCTAATCTGCTCATGAGCTCATGAAGCTCTTCTGTCTTAAATACCCTATTTCTCAACACCATTGCTTTGGGAATTAAGTTTCCAATACAGGTTTTGGGGGAACACAGTCAAATCACATACAAACATACTTTATAGTATTGTGTGGATTAAAGAGGGGACATGTTTGCAAAATGTCACCGTCTGTAATTCTAGGTCTTTTCAAATGGTAGCTGTTATTAATGGAAGCACACCTGCTCTTAGACTTTTTGCCAGCCTACCCTGTATCTCTCTGGGAAATTTAGAACAAAGCAGGAAGGGGTCTAGGACTCAAGGCAGAACAGTCATCCAGTACACTATTTCCTATTTATTGTTGATAATGGGTAGGTGAGTCTTGACCTGCTGATAGGTATTTCCTTCCACAGTCAGATTTAGATTTTCTCAGCTCAACTTTTTATTGTCTTTATTAACATCCTGTTAACAATAGTGATAAGCATGCCACAAATGACACACCTTCACAGAGGGACAGAAATGTACCTCAATGACCATGTGTGATGGAGGCCATCACCTACACGCTCAGGCGGATATTGGACAATCGCCCTACCTATTGAGTCGTGGGACCAGGCCAGTGCAGGGAGTACACGAGGCAAGTGGTTAAGTGAATACCCTCTTTTACAGGGCCCACGGATAGTTACCACTAGGAGAGAAACTTGCAGAGGCAGAGAAGGAATCGGGCGTCGTCCTGTCTGCTTGTAAAACACGTGGTAAGGAGCCGAATGGGGTGATGACCCCATTCCACTTCGAAAGTCTGTAGAACTTCCGATTCGAAAAACTGAGTTCCACTCTCAGCCTCGGTCAATTAAGCCTTTACAAAGAGGGGCGGGGCCTCCGGGAAACTGACCGTGGGGGGCGGGGGCGGACAGAACCTCCCGAACTGCTGATTGGCTCAAACGAATGTCTGTCTGCTTCTGCCTCCGCCCCACCTCCGAGCCTCTTAGCCAGTGGAGGCGGTCGCTCGATGCCGGCCCTGGTGCCAAACAGGCAGGGGGCGTGCTCCGGGGGGGCGTGCCGGAGCGCGCCCCGCCCCCACCAGCCAGCCCCGCCCCCGTCCCGCCCCCGTCCCGGCGCGGCAGCCTCCTCCGCGCCGCGTCCTCTGGCTCTCTCAGTCCTCGCGGCACGCCGTTGCTTCTCACCCTGAGAACGCCCCTCGCCCGCAGTCGGCGCCTCACTCCGCGGCCAGCTCTCCGCGGCCAGCGCTCCGCACAGGGTCGCCCTCCGCGTGCCCGTCTCTGCCGCGGTCGCGGCCTCTCAGAGCTCCCAGGCGGGCCATGGAGGCAGACGGGGCCGGCGAGCAGATGAGACCGCTACTCACGCGGGTAAGGAGCGGGGAGGCCGAGGTCGGCAGACAAAGGCGGCGGCGTGGCGGGGCTGCCGGCGGCCTGTGCCGGCGACTGCGCGCCCTCGTCGCCTTTGTGTGTCGGGGGGCGGCCGGCTTGGAGCGGACGCGCGTGTCCGCCGCCGCAGTGTCCCGCTCTCAGCCGCGCGGCGCCAGCCACCGTGTTCTCCCGCCGCGTGGACGCTGCAGTCCTTGAGCCCAGGCTGCTCTTCCTGCGCCCTCCGCCTTCAGCCTCTGGCCGGAGTCGGGACCGGCCCTCGGGGCCGGCGCTCTGTGGAGTGTTAGGTCGCAGGCTCAGGAGAAGGACCGTGCGTGCAATGTCCTCCTCCGGGCCCCATAGAAAGAGAATGGACCGAGAGAGACCCTAGTACTCAGCGCTGCGCGTCACCAAGCCAGCCGACCCCGCTTTCCCATTGAGACTAGCAAGCAGCTTGAGTAAAGGCGGACTTGGGACTTGCAGAAATGGGGTTCTCATTTAGACGGGGGATGTGGGAGGAGGACGACACACACCAGTGGCCCGTTCTCAAGAAACAGGAACGCGTTTGTGCCCACAGAGGAAACTGCCTTCTTTCAAAGGCTGTGACTCAAACGATGGGGTGGTATTAATTTTCCTACTTCCAATTTTTACTCTGACCAGTGAAAGGGGAAGCAAGGTTGCAGGAATGAATTTTCCAGTCTTTTCAAAGCAAGGAAAAGGATATTTTGCCTTTTTTTTTTTTAAGTAGAATTTTCCTTAAGATCCTCTTCCTATGTTACTTTAAAGGTTATTGTGGAGGCCGTGGGCAGTGGTCATTCATTACTTCACCATGTTCTAAGCTCTTTAAATATAAAGGAAAACTTGAGTCTTAAGACTGTGAAGTTGTTCTGCAGTAGTAAACTCCCAAGCATTCTTTTATGGCCTTTGAATGAACCTTTACGACCTTCTCCAAGGGTATCTGTCAAACACACTGTTGCTTATTCTTAACCTTATTTTCACAGTTTTAGCTGGACAGTAAACAGTATCAGTTTTCATAAAACCAGTGTTCTCAAACACTGTCTTCTTAGTCTGAAATAGTACATAGTAAGGCTCTTGCCATCCATCCGTCCGTCCGTCCGTCCATCCATCCATCCATCCATCCATCCATCCACTCACCCATCCATTCTGTGTTGTAACTTATTGAGAATCTATTTTGTAAGTGTCCAGAGTAGAACCAGCTTTTCCCTAATAGAAGCTTCTTTCAGAGGGGTATGGGTGTGTGTCTACAACAAGAGACAGGGCAGGGGACAAGCAGAGGACAAGGAACTCTGAGTTCTGTTATTAGTAGCATGATAGGAGAGTATTTTGGAAGGTCATATTCCCTAAGTCTTTGGGAGAATAAAATGTGGCAATAGTAAACTTAGAGGAATTAATAACAGAAGTAGGGGGCCGGAGAGACGGCTCAGCCATTAAGAGCAGTGGATGCTTTTTCATAGGACCCAGGTTCAATTCCCAGCGCCCACTTGGCAGCTTACAACTGCTAATAATTCCTCTGCCCAGAGGATCTGACACCCTCATATGGACATACACGCAGGCAAAGCAGCAATAAAAGATAAATTATAATGGAGAAATAAAATTCTGTGAGCTTCTAGTTCAAAACTAGCAAGTGAAAGTAGGCTAAAATAGTGGAGGGCACTCTGCTTTTTGAAAGGTGGGACACTTTACTTGAAAAATCATAAAAATGAGATACTCTGATGTTTGTCCTTTGTAACTTTTTTTTTTCTTGAGACAGGGACCTACATTGTCCTCAGGCAGGCCTCAACCTTGCAACAATCCTTCTGTTTTAGCCACACTAGCACTTAGATTACAGTCATGAGCCACTATGTCCAGCTCTCAGCTATAACTTTTACCTCACAATAGACAGGCCTAGCCAAAAGAGTTGACTAAAACTGATATTTATGTACTACCTTAAGTTTATAATTTTGCAAAAATATTTGAGTAGCCATTAAGTTGGAGGCCATTTACATTACTTTGTAACTGGAGCCCATCCCTCTCATAATTTAGTATTATGATTTTACACTGACTATAGAATTGGAAAGAAAACTTTTACCTTGCATTATCTTTTGTTTTGAGAAATTTATTTGGGTGAGGGGGAAGCTCATCTATGCTAGGCATATGCCACCATGTCTGTCTGCAACATTTGTTTTGCACTAATAAAAGCGTCACCATTGAAGGCATCATTTGGAATGTATCAAAATCTCATTTTTTTAGTGTTGGGTAAGTAGTTATTTATTAGTCATTTTTTTTTTTCTAGTGTGGATTGTAACATATAGTGCCAGTTCTCCAGTTTCAGCAGAGAAGCTTTCTTTTGGGCATTTTGGGAATGTACCATGAAGAAGTCGCTTCTATGATTTCTCTCATTTTTAGACTTTTTTTTTTTTTTTTTTTTTAAAAGGAAGGTTTCCCTGTGTGTTTGAGACTGATTTTGAATTCCCCACATAGCACACACTGGCATCAAAGTTTGCATCACTTTCCTGCTTCAACTTCAAATGCTGGAATTATAGGCATGCTTCACTTTACCAGCTTCACCTTATAACTACCAAGTATCTCATGGATACTGGGTCCTGGAAAATAGTCATACCAGGTAGATGGAGCCCTGCTTTGGGCATGTTGGGCATGTTGGGTGAACATGCTGGCTGATGACCTTTTACATTTGATCTGTGAATGCCAGTTAAAATATTGCACGATTCTGTTAGAAATATTTCTTGGAAGAAATAGGTATTAAGCTACAAGGAATAAGACTCAAATAATCCAGTTTTTGTGAGTCTGTAAATATCCCCCTTTTGGGGAACTGGGAGTCAGAACTCATAGTCTTTACATATATGGCACCCCAGGTATATTACCAGAGCTTCCTTTACCTTCTTTGGTCTGTTCTTGGTAACTTGAGGCTATACTCCATGAGCTTGTAACAGTTAAGGGAGAGGCAGTACGCCTGTCACTTGTCCAAGTGAGACTAGACTTAGGTTGGAGGACAGTTGTGTTTGATAGTGAGGCCAGGTTATGGCTGCTTTAAGAACACGGGATATGAAAATTAGCATGCTCTTACACTAAACTCTCATTAGTTGAATAGGTTAAATCGAAAGCCAGTGTACCCTGGCATTGGAGGAACTTGCTATAACATTTTAGTGGTATGTGGTGTGCTAACCAATATATATTTAAACTTTGGTAGCTACTTGTTAACATCCTGTAACAGGTTGTTTTTCTTCCTCTTTCTCTCTTACTCTCTCTTATCACAAATAAGATCTTAAAGTGGATAGGATTTGCAGCTACAGAAAGGGCTGTTTATGTTAAGGCTTGTTTATAAGGTTAATGCTATGGGTTAATTATAGATAGATACTCATAGTTTAAAGATTCTTTTTGTTCACACACACACACACACACACATGGGTTAGGGAGGAGAGAGAGAGACAGAGAGAGAGAGAGAGAGAGAGAGAGAGAGAGAGAGAACACAAAAGAATAAGAACATACAGTGGTCAGTTGTCAGTTTCTGGTGTGGAAGTCAGTTCTAACTCACCATCTTTGTGCCACAACTTTCTTACAGCTAGAGTAATAATAGATACACACTGTTTACCCTCCTGTACTTTTATTCTTCTATGCATTCAGTAATTTTTAGTTTTGTAGTAGACATAAGAAAATGATTACAGAGCATTACATATTTTGTTGAGATTTAGTAATTTGGAAAAGCTTAGAATTGTTTCTTGATGCTAAAATGAAGAGGGTTTGTGATTGACATCTTGATACAGTCTGTAGCAGTTCTGAGGGCCGAATGACTAGAGAAGTGCTAGGCTGGACTATGACTGCTATTACAAGAGTAGATTTAGAAATTAGGTGGTTATGATACAGATTTTCATTTTATCTGGAGTTGATACTGTTTGAATTTTTTTAAAGATTTATTTATTTATTTTATGTATGTGAGTACACTATACCCATCTTCAGACACACCAGAAAAGGGCACCGGATCCCATTACAGATGGTTGTGAGCCACCATGTGGTTGCTGGGAATTGAACTCAGGACCTCTGGAAGAGCAGTCGGTGCTCTTAACCTCCGAGCCATCTCTCCAGCACCAATACTGTTTGAATTTTAATGTGTTTTTTCCTCCACAGTGTAGAAGTGAAGAGTTACAGCATATTTTGACAAAATGCACTGCTGTTTTAAATACTTTATTCTTTCTTGTGCAGAGCATGTTATGTGGACTAATACCATTCGCTTCCCACTCTGTTCACATCTTTGTGGAGATCTTCCTCTGCTGTGTATTCCAAGATTGTATTACTTATTTTCTATCAGATTGCTCAGTCTGAGAAGCTGTTGATTGTATATCATTTCTGATGAGAAATCTAAGAATATGCCCTTGAAAGTACATTTACTTTCAAGATGGGAAGTAATTTTTAAATTCCCAGATGCATATTAGATAAGGAAGGAGTGTGGAGTGGTTTCTACAGAGAGTGAATAAAGGGAAGGCAGACAGAAACTTTTCTTACAACTGTTTATAATGTACAATTATAACTTGGTGTGTATGTGCTGCTTATACTTTTATATATACACACTAGTTCCTACTTTAATATTTATTTAGAACTTCTTTTTGAGACAACTCTTGCTATGTAGCTCAGGATTGCTTGGTACTCTCACCCCTCAGCTTGAACTAGCCCTGAAATTTTAGTCACTCTCCTCCCACTGCTTCCAGAGTACTGGAGTTACAAGTGTATGTCAGTGTATTAGCTTACCAGTATTCTTTATTTTGGGGAAATACCAAAAGTATACAGAATCCCTTTTACTTTAAAAATCAGTGTCTTTAACAAGAAAATGAATCAAATTTATGTAACTTCTTTCTTTTGAGTCTTCCTGTATAACTACAGATGCATTTGGTAAGAGTCTTCTAGGAAGCATACTTCTTAATTTAAAGATAGAATCTTAATGGTCTTACTCTGTAGGCCTGTTTGGCCTGTATGGACCAGGCTATCAGTGAACTCATACAAGTACTCTGCCCCTGATTAAAGACATGGGCCACAACACCTAGTACAAATTATTGATGTGCAGTCATTTTACACTTTGCCACGAAAATATCTTTGAGAACTTTACCACTCTTGGTATGGTCTGCAGGAGTTTGGGTAGAGGGGAGAACAAGGAAGTGAGGGAAAGACAAGAGTCAATATAGAGGGTATGAATGCCTGTGGACATCTTTAGGGCAGATGTGGCAGAGTGTAAGTGGAGCTTGAGGTTGGGTTTCAGCAATTCTCACTGTTCTTGTGGATGTAATTCTGATGTCATGCTTGAAGTTTGCTGGGTTCATGTCCCCCTTCCCTTCCTTGCCCCCCCCCCCCCCCCCCTTGAGACAGGATCTTGCTGTATGTCCTTAGTCTATCTGAAGAACAGGCTGGCCTTGAACTTCCCTGAACTTGCTCCTCCCTCCAGAGTGCTTGCATCACCTACTGTACCACACGGCACTGCTTTGAAGTGCATTTAAAACGGCATTTCTTTCTCCTTAGTGTTCACATTTCTCCACTTAATTGGGAGCAGAATTCTTTTTGTTTTTCCTAGCAGCAACTCTTATGAGATGTAAAACTCATTGCTCTCTGAAAACACCTAGAAGTTGAGTTCTTACGCATGCTTGTGTTGCACTTAGCTTCCTGGGAGGCTGATGCAGGGAGGTTGCTTTTTGGTTCAGGGAGGTTGCTTTAATCCACAAGTCCAAGGTCAGTCCCTGCAGTAAAGCCCTTAAGAAAAATATCTTTGATTTTTATATTCTCTCAAATGAATTTAAAGATCAAAATTTTGTTTTGTGAGAATGTGATTTATTTTAAAAAATGTTGTATGAAAATTAACCACCCTATAACAGTTTTCATAATTGTTTTCTTGATTACTAATTGTGAAAGGTGATTCTTGTGAGTCAGTTCATTTGTTTTGACTCAGAACACCTCTGAATTTTTTGCTGGTTTCTCATTAGTGTTAAATGGAGAGAATTCTGGTCCTAGTATACAAAATGTTAACGATACTTCTTAATACAGCACTGCATTTAAAATTGATTTAAAAATAGAGGTGTGGCACCTTGGGGCTTATGAATCACTCCCAAAACTTCAGTTGTTTGTTTGTTTGTTTGTTTCTCTCTCTCTCTCTCTCTCTCTCTCTCTCTCTCTCTCTTTCTTTCTTTCTTTCTTTCTTTCTTTCTTTCTTTCTTTCTTTCTTTTTTTTCCTGAGAGAGATACAAATAGCTTTACAATTGAAATCTCAAAAGGAATTCATAAGACAGCTAAAGAACCTGTCCTAAAAGTTAACATAGTTTGGCTACATATCTTTATAGTTTGCTTATATTTTGCTTAAATAGTTGTTAGAAATTTTTGTATGCACCCCCTAACAGTCACTTGGAATTTATTTCTCATATTGTGAAGTCTATAGGACATTCTGTCAAAGAACTATTTGTAGCCAAATAAAATTGAGAAATGTCACGCATACTTTTTAGAAATTCAAATTTATGACAACATTTTAAAGGCACTTGAGAAATCCTGTAACAGATGAATATATTAAACTTGAATGAGAGAATGCAGCTACATGCAGTGGTTTTTCTTTTTTTTTTTTTAATTTATTAATTATGTACAGTGTTCTGCCTGCATATATGCCTACAGGCCAGAAGAGGGCGCCAGATCTTATTATAGATGGTTGTGAACCATCATGTGGTTGCTGGGAATTGAACTCAGGACCTCTGGAAGAGCTGTCAGTGCTCTCAACCTCTGAGCCATCTCTCTAGTCCCACATGTAGTGGTTCTTAGAAAGCATGAGCACCAAGTAATTAATAAATGCCATAGACCTTGAGAAAGCAACTCCTATGACACCAACTATGTAAACCTGTGTAAGATAAACTTCTCTGTTTTAGTTACTGTACAGGAGAGAAAATGTGTCATTTTAAAAGTCGCTTTTTGAGTCAGGTAGGGTGGTTCAGTCTTGCAAGCTTACCGTCTGGGAAAACAAGGAGACCAATTGTAAATTCCAGACAAGCCTGGGCTACAAAGGAAGGCACCATTTTAAAAGACAAAAATAAAACAAACAAAAAATATTATGGAAGTAACCCCCTTGTATAGCGAAGGTAGAGTAATTTATAGGATATCCACCTTACGCCATTGAACAGTGCTGGAGAGTGGGGGTGGTTCTTTGTACTGATAGAGTTAGGTCCAGTAGAATACAGGTACTTGTTAAAAGAAAAGTAAGAAAGTATATCTGTAAGTATACTGGAGAGCTAAAGAGGAAACACACACACACACACACACACATATATGTATATATAATACACACATTATTATACAGCCAGCTTATCAGCTTTTTATGTAAATAATTTTTATGTTTAAACATAGTTAGTTAAAAAATTTGCGCTCAGGCTGGCCTAGAACTTACTGTATAACTCATGCTGAACTCAAACTTAAGGCAACTTGTCCACATGTATGCACCACCATACCAATTCCTCCTCGTCCCCTGTCCTCTCCCTTCCTCCTTCCTTCTCCTGTCTCATCTTTCCCTACCCCTTTCAAAAGTTGGGCATCTCATTATGTAGACCAGGTTGGCCTTAGACTCCTTATGTATTCCAGGTTGTTCTTGAACAAAACCACTGTCCTCCTTTCTTGTTTCCTTTATACTGCCATTCCCAGTAGGGGATTTTTTTATATTGCCTTATGTCATGGGTTGACATACTTTTTGAGAAGTTTTTAATAGAATCTAACAAGAATTACTTAATTTTCATTTTGTAAAGGCATAGTTTACAGTAGTATATAATATTTCAAAAATCATAATATGAATGAACTGCATACCTCTCACCCAATTATGTACTGAGTTCATTTATCCTTTTGAAATTTGAGTCTGTTGTTACTGGCGTTTGAGTCAGTGAAGTGTAGAGGAAAGGTTAGAGGCACTATTTAAAATGTAGTGGCTTAGGTATAAGGCTGTCACAGTTTGGTGGTTGTACTGCTTTTTTGTCAACTTGACACAATTGAGTAAATGCTTCTATCAGATTGGCCTCAACATCTCAATGGACCACCCCTGGGCAGGCAGGTCGTCCTGGTTGTCTAAAAATGTATGATGAGCAAGCCATGTAAAACAAGCGGTAGATGGCGCCCTCTATGGCCTGGGCTTCACTTCCTGTTTGCAGGTTCCTCCCGGGTTTCTCATGATGACTGTAAGCTGACGTAAAAACCTTCTCCCAGAGTTGCTTTTGGTCTTCATCACAACCATAGAAGCAGTGATGGACAACTATCTTAGATTTTCCTCTTCCTTCTTTGTGAGATTGTTCGGCTGACCTTAAATTCTAGATGATCTTTTTTGACTCCCAAATGCTGTGATTACAGGTGTGTGCCACCATGTTGAGCGGGAGTATATATACTTGCTTAAACTCTTATCCATGGGCTAGGGATGTAGCAGTGGTGAAACACTTGCTTCATGTGCTCTGGTACTTGCTTTAGATCTCCAACATCCTGAAAAATAAGCTTAACAATTAATTCAGCTGTATCGGCATTTGTTGAAATTACATTGACATAGTTGTGGGGACACTGGTCACACTGTGTACCTGATTTTGCTACAGAGAGCACCATTTATTTGCCTTGACCTCCCTGTGGATGGATCCTGCGTCCCTGTGTTTCATACAGACTGTGCACTGTTACGTCTGTCACTTCCTTAAAGAGACTTAGAGATCACTCTGTGGGAATTATTTTCATTTAACCAAGTTTTTAAAGTTAACATTTGGGAAGAAATGCATTTTTCACATCTCTTGAAGTTATTTTTTTCATAATGTATTTTTATGTTTGTATTTTAGGATAAGCTTTAGTGTGTGCTCACAGACTAGACAATGCCTTAAGATGAAATGACAAAACCCCACTAAAGGTCTTTTCTGTTGTTTTGAGACAGTGACTTGTTTTGTCAGGCTGGCCTTAAACTTACTTTTTGAGTTGTTGGGGTTATAGCATGTGCCCATATACTCTGAGGACATTTTAATTTTTTGTTTGTGTTTTGAGATGAATCTTATTTACTTTATTGCCCAGGCTGTCCAGGAATTTAGTACTTCTGCCTCAGCCCTTCCTAATGCTAGTCACAATGTGGCTATTTGGGTATTGCGTTTCGTTTAACCTGAAGTAAGGGTTTAAGTAGGTTGTAAGTATTAAACACCAGAGAAATGCAAAGCAGTTTTCACCAGTTTTAGGTATTTGTTTGTTTTTGGAAACAGTCCGTATTTTACTTGTTCGCTATTCCTTGTGTGGTTGAAAAGCATGGATGTTTATGTACACAACCAATGACAAGGATTTCCAAGCCCAGATTTGGTGCTAGCTGTTTTCACTATTCTGGAAGTGCTGAAACCATGCTATTTTTATTCCATCTTTAGAATTACTATACAGTGGGAACCTTTTTCATTGTAGGCACAATGCTTTTGTACACTGTAAAGTTTACCCTTGTGTTGTTCAGATGCCTATTTCTCTGCCCTCATACCTTGTTTTAGTGGGACACTTAATGATAAAGCTTACACTGAGAATCTGGCTCAAGTTTGTGTCAACAGTTCTTACCATTTATTCTCTGCCTTGTCAATAAATGCAGATTACCCAGTGGGTGGGTAGAATACAGAATAGGGTGGGACACCTGCCAACCATAGGAAGGAGAGAGGGGAGAGAATGGAGGCCTGATTTGGAACTATAAGGAAGAGGCTCAGAGATAGATCATGGAAACACACTGAAACTCAAAAGCCAGATCCGTAAGATCCAAGTATCAAGGGGTGAGGCTGTAGGGTAGCCAGATTAGTTTAGGAAGTAAAGGTAGATCATTTAATTGCTCAGCTATTGAGGTGCAGTTTTAAATCATTTAATTGGTTTATCTGTGTAATTATTGAGGACTAATATAAAGAAATACAGCCACCAGATTAAATCACTGTTTACATTTATAGTAAGAATAAATCTTTTATAGTTTATCTGCCTTTAATTTTGTGATATGGGGTTTGCGGCCCCCCTTTGTGACTTAAGTTGGGCCACTAGGCTCATGGTACATTCCTCAGTGGGGCCTTTTGGGACAAGTGAATGTTCTACTCCAATCGTCAGTCTGTCTAGGAGGAACTGCCATGGGTGTTCTTGCACATGATGTACCTGCAGGGCACAGTGTCTCTTGGTAATATTTTTGCATTTGGGAGACTTGCTCTTCAATTTGCTAAGAATTTGATATTCATTCAGAATAAATTTAGCCCCCATTTCAACTTTTTACTTCGCTTAGCTGTTTTATTCAAAAAATAGGAAATTGGAGAAGTCATTACAGGTTCTTACAAACTCAGAGTATGAGAAAATTAAAAGGTGGCAAACACATGCAGCACATTCACAGTTTTCAGACAGTCTTACACTGCCAGATGGCCCCGGCAGCCAGTATAGCTGGTATACTCCTGCCTGCTTTCTTACACACTGGATTACAGACAGGCGTGCATTCTATTGCAATCCAGTTATTTGACTAATCTGTTTAGTTAAAATCTATAATCTTAACCTTATTTAGAAGGATCCAGAGTAGAGACTCAGTTGTAAGGAGATGGGGAGCTGAAGCCAGTGGAACTAGTGGTTTCTGGTGGACCTGAGAAAGAAACGCATGTCAGAGACGAGAAGGCTAGAGGTGGCTGCTCCCTGACATACTGTCATTACCCTGTAGTGTTTGCTCATCATTTCTTGGAGCCCACGGAGAATTTTGTGTGCCCTCAGAAAGAATCTGGCAAGTTTAAACAAGGTGCTAATAGCTAGAAAAACCAAGAGAAGGATTTCTGTTTTCTTACTGACATAAGAATTAACAAATATGAAATAGTAATAAGATAAGAATTCAGATTAAATCAGCTGGCAGGTCTTTACCAAATCAGAGCAAATGCTTGTTGTCTGCATTCAGAGCTACTCTAACCCATAGTCAAATGATAATTCATAGTACAACAGTCTCCGTGCTGAGTAGATTATAAGTGAAAATTGCAGATACACTTATAAATCATTTTAGCAAATATATTACTTAACATTCTTCAAAGCTCAGAGATCCCAAACATGTTTCCCATATTTTTGATATTCTCTAACAATATAAAAATATAAATACCTCCTGGCTGGGCCTGGTGGCACCGACCTGTAATCCCAGCCACTTGGAAGGCTGAAGAACATCACCAAGTTGAATCCCCTAGGCTCCAGAGTGAGTTCACGGCCACTACTGAGAGCCTATCTCATAACAAAAAGTAAAAAGAAGGCAGGGCTGTAGCCTGGGACTTTGCTTGGCATGTGTGGGGCCCTAATGATAGTACCAAAACAAGTCGTTTCAGAAAATAAGAGGAGAAGAAAAACAACTTGGAGGTCATCAGACCAAAGATTTGGGTCTGGGTGATTTGCCCCTTCTCATTTTCATTAGCACAAAAGTAAATTTGATGAAAGTAGGAAAGTAAGTTGGACTAAGGCAGGAAGATTGCCAGCTTGAGGCTGGTCTAGGCTACATAGTGAGAATCTGAAGAATAAAACAGGGGAGAATGGTATAATAATAGAGGGATTTCATAGACTCTTTGGGAGATTTAAGTGAATGCAGGTGATATTACTCATTTGGAAAATCAAAAGGAACTATAAAACAAGTACACATTTCTAAGAAGTAATAAATAGAATTCATTTTCTTCAATATCAGACTTTATTTCCTTACTCAATTATCTAATAATGTTTATCAAGGAACAGAGATAACAATATTCCGATACCCAGACATAGGAAAAATTAATATGTTCAAGTCTAATAAGTTGAGAATGGTTGAGGTATTGAACAGGAAGGAAAAGTACACAGAGGTGGCTCATTGGTCACAGCACTAGGTACTCTTCCAAGCACATCTGTGACAGCTCTTTTTTTTTTTTTCCTTTTTTTTCTTCTTTTTTCTTTTTTTCGGCGCTGGGGACCGAACCCAGGGCCTTGCGCTTGCTAGGCAAGCGCTCTACCACTGAGCTAAATCCCCAACCCCTTCTGTGGCAGCTCTTAAGCCCAAGCAACGTGGCAAGCAGGTGGTGCACAGACATACATGTAGGCAGAACACAAATACATGTAAATAAATAGTCAAGTAGACTATAGGCAATGGTGGAGAAGTAAGATAGCTTTGGCTTGGATTCATTCTGAAAGCTGTGGGTGTTAATTGGGGACAGCACTGTCTCTTCAGGAGAACTCTAGGGACAATTATGTGGAAGCTGGAAGCCAACTAGGAAATTACCACATTTTTCAGGCCAGTGAAGATAGAAGCTTGAACTGTGATGATCAGAGAAAGTAAAAGGAGAAGCAGGCTGCCTTAAGATTTTCCGGCAGCTGAATCCACTAGATTGAATAAAATAATAGAAAAACCTTGGATAGTAGTCATATTTCCACTAAGCTAAACAGTAGTGTCATATTTACTGAGGTAAATGCAGAGTAGACTCTGTTATTTTAAGTTATTTTCAAGATGATTTTCTAGGCCTTAAAACAGGCCTCTTAGGTTGTTGTGGTTTTGAGACAGAATCTTCCCTATATAACCCTGACTGTTCTGGTACTTTTAATGACTTTGAACTAGCAATGCTTCTGCTTCAGCTTCCATATTGTTAGGATTACGTATATGGACTCATGTCTTAGGACTCTGTATTTTAAACAGGATTTAGTAGTTTGAATTCTGAATGGGCTGCATAGCCAGGCTCTGTCTACAAACAAACAAACAATGCACAGACAAATGTTGGTTGACTTTACAGTGTGTCGACTATGTGCTCTGGTTTTTACAGCCATTTTTATGTGTGAAAGTTCAGTAGACCAAGGTCTGAAGATTTGTTCTGTAACATTTGGAAGCACATAGAAGAAACATTCTTCAGCTCATTTTTATGTATTTAAAAGTATTTTATTAAAATAACAACTGGAAGCAAGGCAGTGATTTGAATAGTGACCATTCATGATAACGTAAAGAACTCTTGTGAAATTAAGAATGTTTGAATAACCCAGTAAAGAATGAGTAGCTTCTGGAAGTAGGACATGGTTTCGTAAGTAGATCAGTGAGTGAATGAACGAGTGAATTTATTTTCCTGGGGCTGAGATTTGAACCTAAGGCCTTGATGCATGCTGATCCCTTGTACTGTTTTCTCCTGAAGCACTTCTTTTCACTTGAACAGTTGATAATATAGCAGTTGATAGATTTTTTCCTCAAACATAAACGGAGAGAAAAATGAAGAGATACTCCCTGTTAGTAAGATAGTTAATAGACTTTGTGTGTGTGTGTGTGTGTGTGTGTGTGTGTGTGTGTGTGTGTGTGTGTGTGTGTTTCTTTTTTGTTTTGTTTTTTTCCTGTAATAATAATCTGGGCTTTTAGACAAAAAGGATTTTGGAAAACTTATGTCTACCAGCCTGACCCCTAGTACTTCTCAATACTTGGTTTCTCTCTCCCCCCTTTTAAAAATTTTATTTTATTTTTTTATTTATTCATTTTACACACCGCTCACTGCCCCTCCTCCTGGTCACACCTTCCCACAACCCCTCCCCTCAACCCTGGGTATCCCTCCACCCTGGCACTTCAAGTCACTGTGAGGCTAGGTGCCTCTCCTCCTACTGAGGCCAGACAAGGCAGCCCAGCTAGAAGAACATATCCTACAGTCAGACAACAGCTTTTGGGATATCCTTCCCCCATTCCAGATCAATACTTGGTTTTAATCACACATGATGATGGTTTTACTGACAGATGTATGGTTTTATTTTTCTTACCATGTCATGAAATACAACATTTAGAAAGGCACTAATACCTAGCATCTTACCCATTCAACTTGCAAAAATTAGAGCTGGGCCACTTGGGAAGTTAAATAAGGAAGATTGTTGGGACTTCTGGCATCCTAGTCTGTAGAATTTTTTTGTTGTTTTTTAAATGGTTTGAGGAAACTGTTCAGTGGGTAACATGGTGGGTTCAGTGGGTAAGCACAAAGATCTGAGTTTGGATTCCCAACATCCACATAAAAACAGAGCTGGTGTATACCTGTGACTCTAGTGCTAGCATCCAGAGACAGGAGATCTTTGGAGACTCACCTGCCATCTAGTCTATCCAAAATGTCAAACTCTATTTAATGAGGGACTTTGTCTCCCTTCTTCTCATAGATGCACACATGTAAATGAAAAGCAAGACAAGAATACAGTGGGCTTTAGTAATGATCTGTGCAGTACTCATTTGCATTTGCTTTACGTTTCACTTTGCAATTAACTTTTCAGAAATGACTTGAATTAGTATCAAAGAAGAGTATCCATTGTTAATTGAAAAGGATTTGCTACATGTGGTGGTGTACCATTATCATCCCATCACTTGGGATGCTGAGGCAAGAGGATCAAAAGTTTGAGGATTCTGGCTTAGAATACAGAGGGAGAATTTGTTTCAACTGAACAAAGTCACAAAATTATCCTCATTGAAGTCTGGACAATTTTTGACACACTTATTCCCATTAAGGTGTTATGTAAGCTATTAAGTATTTTTTATTGCTTTATTTTATTCTGAGTAAACTTTGAAGGTTTTCTGATTTTTATTTCTGCTATGGTAAAGATAGATGTAATCTTAGAAGCAGAAGCACCTCGAATCCTGCAGTAATAACCGTGTGAAGAGTTCTGAGTCCCCAGTGCTGGAGCTGTGCTACTTATTTCTGTCTTCCCTTAAGTTGTTATATAAATTATAACATGACAATCAATCCTATTAATAATACAATTGAAGTTGAAGATTATTTGCTATAAATTTAATAATCTTTAAAAACGTTCTGGAAAATATTTTGCTTTTGCTAAGATTAAGTAACACGCTTACTGAAAAATACAGTAAGGCACACACATTTATATATCCATACACAGGATGCTTAGGCTCTGTTTTCTTTATTCTAATGTTGTAGAGAAACTTCCTTTAAACTGGTTGCTGCAATCTTTTAGTTTCTCTCACTCCTCCTTTTCTTCCCCTACACTTTGTTTTAAAGATAAAGTTTCATGGGACTCCCCACCCTCACCCCCCAGCTAGGTGTGAACTCACTGTTGGCCTTGGATTCTTGATTCTCTTGTTTCCGTCTCCCAAGTGCAGAGATTGCAGAAACACCTGGCTTCTGTCAGTATTTCTAAGTGTGCTTGTTACAGTTTATAACTGGTTAGTGCACTGGACCTAAGTTGTAGTTATCAGCTTGAAAGATTAGGTAATGGAGAAGACAGTGATTGGCTGTGCCATAAAAGCAACTTAGAGGAGTTCATCTGTATAAAGCACAGTGACCTAAATCAGATGTGTCCTCACTGTCCCTGGACTCTTCAAGGGATTTACTGCACTGTCACAAACAAGACCTGTCCTGTCCGCATTACTATGGAAAGATTTCGGCTGGCGAGGAAGTTACACGTAGGTACCGTAGGTACCGTTAGTATGCCCAGGATTTGTGTTTTATTTGCATACTTTTGTATTTCTAGGCCTCATAGTGAATCTTGGAGAAGTGTGGTGCTTTAAGCGCTGGCTCAGACTATTATCATCTCTTAGTCCTTGGCTGTGGAAGAGTAAAGCCTGTGTAAAGTTAGGAACATCTTTACCACAAGGAAGGAAAGATAGGAAAGGGGGAAGTGATGTAAATATACCATATTCTTGAAAAGAAATAATTAAAAACAGGTGCCTAAAAAATAGTAGGACAGAAATTGTCTTATTAATCTGGTTAGAAGAAAGTACCTGAAATTATTCTTCACGTTTAATAATCAGAATCTATGATAAGTCTTACTCTTGGGTTATAGCCACATATCTTATGTGATAGAAAAATAAATTTCTAATGAGGACCTCTGATGTATCTTTAATTAATAATTGCTTTTGCAAACTTTGGTGTCAAAAGCTCTTATACTGGATTTATAGTACATTTTAAGTAATTTAACATGTTCTTTGTGCTATGCCTTATAAGTAAGTCCCATGTTTTGATAATTTGACCAAGAAAAGTATATGTTGTAAATGTTACTTTTGCAGGCAATAATAAAAGAATAAATTAGTAAAATTGGTTATGTACATGATGCACATATATAACATGTATTTTTAGTAAAAAACAATTTGTTTGATTTTTTTTGGCCAGGATTCTCATTTGTGAATTGAATTTTCACTATGCTGATTCTAGACTTTTAAAAATATAAATTGGCCTATGGAATTTTAAAGTATCATATTTGTGCTCTATGTTTAGAAGGGATCTTTTAAAAGTTTATTATTGTTAATTATGTGTAGGTATGTATGCCGGTATATGGGTGTGTGCATGTGAACCTGTGTCAGACTCTCTGGAGCTAGAGTTACATAGTGGGTCTGAGCTCCCTGATAGAGGTGTTAGTCCTCTAGGAGAGCAGCAAGTACTCTTACACTGCTAAACCACCTCTCTAGTTCCCAAAAGACACCTTTAAGTGAACCTAATATAAATTTTTAATAATACTTTGAGACATATTGGACATTAAATGTATTAACTAATATAGGACTTCCCAGGGTCCGGATATTGCTTGATACTGAGAACTCAGTAGAAAATAAACCATACATGGTTATTACCTTTTGTAATTTATTTGTTCAGCCTGCAAGATAATGAAGTGATTCCATGAATTTGTTATTAAGCAGGAAATGCTGTGTATATGACAAGTGACCTTGGTATGTAGTCTAGTGAATCAAGAATTCACATCATGGCATCCTGGATGCCCTGGCTTCTCACTGTGGTTCCTTTACCTACAATGTGATTGAAAGATGCTTTAACTGTGTGTGTTTCTTTCATCTTTTAGATTAAAATATGAATGGAAGAAGGAAGGGAGGAAGGAAATTGAAGTGGAAAAGCAAAGCTTACTCTATAGATGTCTGTATAGATGTATAGATGTCTCATTCATCATGGTTTCAAAAGATGATTCCTTTGCCTCCAGATTTCTTTTTCTCCCCTGGAGAGCCATGTCTTAAATGAAACAGTGAGCTGGAGATTTGAGCTGCAGGGTCCATTCACCAATACACACCCCTGTTTGTGGTATGATACTGACATCGTGCCCTGGGTATTTGCTAAGTGAATGAGTTTTTCTCTGCTGGTGATGAATGAGTTTACTGCCAGGCTCTGTGCAGTGGTGTCTTCAGTGATAGTTTCATTATAAACATTTAATATGTACATGTTTTTATGTCACCTTTTAAAAAGAATACAAAATGACATTTTGCATGGAGTATTAATTTACTGTGTATTGAAAACGGTATAAGGCACTATTCCAAAGCAGTCACATCTAAAAGCCATGCATTTAGGAGAAATTATTATTCCCTTCAGATAGTCACGTGTAGTAATACACATTAATTAGGGGCTTCTACCCACCTTAGATCATTTAATGCCCAAATAAAAGACACAAAACCTTTATATTTTTAATAAGCCTTAAATCAGTAGAGCTGGGCAGGCATCAACCTTCTATGCTGTTTTGTCTATCTCCTTGTCAGTAACCCCGAGATATCACTTGCCATGTTTTACCTGGGCTGCTCCTACTCCAACTGGTTGATCCTCATGGCCATGGTCTCAGGATCCACCTCCATAGTGTCGTCTTCTCTTCTCCTTCCTCATGGTCAGGCCCAGGAACCAAAGCCCTGTCTACCTCTCTTCTGCCCAGCTATAGGCTGTAGGCATCTTTATTTAACCAATAGTTTTATATTAAGGAATAGGGTTTGTATACCCAAAGCTGGTAAACACAAGAATTCACTGGTAGGTGGGCAACTAGACTTTCAGTACAGAATTTAGCTTTACAACACATAGCAACAGACCAAACCTCCACACTTAGTGCTTTTGTTCTGGGAGTTTCAGTTTGTGGCCACATGTACCCAGTGTACTTTTGTTATAATTTTTTTTTTATCATGTAGCCAGATGGCCAATTTATACAGCCTATACAGATGCTGTCTTTACTATTTATTAGTTTCACAGTTGAGAATGAGGAAAGAGAGAAATATATTTGTTGTTTCCTGTTCTTTTTAGGTCAGTGCTGTAAGTTTGTATGGATGTTTTAAAGACAGGGTTCATATAGCCCAGGCTAGCCTTGAACTCACTATGCAGCCTCAGATGACCCTTGAACTTCTGATTCTTCTGCCTCTACATTCCAAGTAAGCAACCATACTACTCCCGAGTCACATACCTAGCCCTATGTCTATCATATTTTTAGATTTTTAAAAAAATTCACCTTTAAGTCATTTTTAGTGCTTCATACCTTTAATTTTAGCACTTGGGGATTTGAGGATTGTCATTAGTTCAAAGCTAGTATAGGTTACAGAGTTAAGCCCCTCCATCCTTCCTTTCCCCATTTACTTTAGGGCTAGGGCTAAAACTTGGTGCCAGAGCGTTCATGCAGCATGAAAAGGTCAAAAACTTTCTAATAAAATTATTTTGTTATGCTAGTTATACTTGAGAACTACAATAGTAACTAGATGATGTTTGACCTTTGTTTTCTTTCAGACAAATTTTCTGAGCAGTTAATAATTTGAATTCCATCAAATCTTTCCCTTCTCTTATTAGTAAATGCAAATAAATAAACATGGAGACAAACATTTGGGAACAAAACTGGCTTAATTTATTTTTATCCTCTCTGGGATTTTATTTATACCTCTGTAAATTGTTTTTTTTTCCCACTAAACTATATAATCTTGAGTACTTTTCTAAGAATGTATTTAGATTCACTTTCAAGATAACCTTAAATGCAATTTGTACCCTAAAGTCCTTCTGAGTGTCTCCTGCTTCTGCCTCTCAAGTGTTGGTTGGTGTTAAAGGTCTTTGCTATCCTAAAACCTACTTTCAGTTTTCACATTTCATTCCCCTTACCAGTTGGTGTCTGTGTGTATCACCCAGTGCATGTTAGGTAGGCATTCTCCTACAGAGCTACATTCCCATCCCACAGCTCCCCAAACTGTTTCATTGTATTTCCTAGTTTAAGATTGTCTTCTTACATGTGACCTGGTTTTGTTCTTTTCTTTTTTTTTCTTTATGAGTGGAAATTCTAGGTGTGGTGTGGTGCAGGAGGCAGAGACAGGCGGGTCTTTCAGAGTTCAAGATCAACCTAGTCTGTATAGAGAGTGTCAACCATGGTTGTACAGTGATACCTTGTCAGAAAAAAACAGCCCACTACATTGAGATTGGAAGCAAATTGTATGGTGTAGTCTCCCAAGAATAGACTGAGTAGATCAGGAAAGGGGATGTCCATCCACATCCTGTGAGGATTCTGCTTTTTGTGCAGCTGAAAATATTTTTCTCCGACAAATATTTAAAATGACGAATATGTATATTTTAACTGAATAGAGTAGTGAAATAAATGCAATGTAAGTATAAGTAAGTGGTGGATTGCTGACAGGGTAATTTCTCATGCAAGCTGATTAGCCTTGTTAATACATCCGCACATGTAAGTAGAGCTGTGTTGTTGTTTGAGGTCAGGAGGCAGTTGTATTGCTTTGTTTCCAATCCTGGCAGTTGTGCAAGCTAAATGAAAGCTTGGATGGGAGCAGTTAATCCCTTTAGTGTGGACAGTATGTTGCCTCTGAGGACACAGCCTTGGCCTCTTAGGTTCAGGAGAGAGCTTTAAATGCATGCGTGGGAACTTAAATGACATGTAATCATTGAAGGGCAGCTAAAACTCTTAGTATGATTTGCTTAATGAAGGGGGATTTTAGTTACCAAATCCACATCCTTTCTTTCTCTTATTAGAATATGAACAGCAATTAAAAAAATAATAAAATAGGATAAAATAAAAACAAACTAGAATAGGATAAAACAAACAGAAGTTAAAAAAAAAACCCACAAGAATACATATAGATGCAGAGACATAGGTATGACCTGTAAGACAAGAATAAAGAGAAAAAGAGAAAAGTAATGGATAGACAAAAGCATTATAGAGAAAGATCTTCCAAAAATGTGTTGCCTGTCTACTGCTGGGTATGGGGTCTGTCCTTAAGAATGGTTACACATCCATTGAGACTCTGATGGAGAAAATGTAATTGGAGATCCTGGGATGGGGCTTGTGTCTATTTCCTCCTCTCAGTGCTGGGACTCCATCGGGCTTAGACCCATGCAAGACCTGTGCATGCTGCCAGTCTTTGTGAGTTCATATGTGTGTATATCCTGTTGTGTTTAGAAGGCTTTGTTTCCTTGGTACTCTCCATCCCCTCCAGCTCTTACACACTTTCCGCCTCCTCCATTGCAGGATTCCCTGACCCCAAGAGAGGCCGTGTGGGTGTGGGTGTGGGTGTGGGTGTGGGTGTGGGTGTGGGTGTGGGTGTGGGTGTGGGTGCATGGAGACTTGATGGAGCCATTCCTTTTAGGACTGAGTACTCTGAGGTCTCTCACTCTGCACATGGTCCAGCTGTGGGTCTCTGCATTTGTTCCCATCTGCCACAAGAGCAGTGACGGCTGAACAATACACTGATCTGAGTATAGCAGAATTTCATTAGGAGTAATTCTATTGACTGTGTTCATTTAGTAGAACAGTATTATTTGGATTTTCCTTAAATTCCTGTTTTATGTAGTGTCAGATTCTTGGCCACCTAAGCAGTGTCCCATGGATTCCTTCTCTTTGGAGTGGGCCTTGTAACCAAACAGATATTAGTTGATTACTCCTCCCAGCTTTGTGACACTACTTTACCTGTAGATGTTATAGGCAGGTTACCATTGCCAAAGGGTTTGTAGCTGGGTTGATGCTTTGTTTTCTCCTCTGACAGGATATAGAGTACCTCTAGTACCATGAGCACTAGGAGTAGAGATGAGGGCTCTGGTTAGGACCAGCTCAACCTCTCAGGTAGAGTAAGGTGTAGGTGCCATCTTCAACAGTTGAGCCTACCATTTGGTTGTTGTGTTTTTGGGGAACAACCAGAAACCTTGGCAGTATCTTGGGTTTGATGATGTTCTTGGGTCGGTCCCCTTTGGTCAACAACTCAGTGTAGACATTCCTCATCCTGGAACTGGAGGATTCATTTAGTGACAAGATGTTGTTCAGTTGGGATTTTGTTATTCCTTGAACCTGGTTTTGTTTCTGACTTTGGCCCTATTACTAAGGATGTTTGGAGAACTTAGACTAATCAGTCAAAGTGGTGTCTTTTTTTTTTTCTCAGTTTATTGTGGGGAATCATTACAGCATGTTGAAGTGTTGAACCCTAGCAAGTCGTTTAACGTCTCTGAATTAACTTGAATGCCACCCATTCAGAGAGCTATGTGAGTTTTTCTTTGAGTGTCTAGCTTTAGAAAGTAAGTCTAGACAGCCCTAACCCTAACCCTAACCCTGGTATGCTATGCCTGGTGCTGAGCTTTGTGGATCAGATAGTGAGAGTTGAACTAGCAAGAAATTTACTTGAAAAATTATCAGACCAACCCTGATCTTGAGTTTAAATAGTGAGGATTTGGGGAAAGCTATTAAACAGCTTGTCGATTCACTATGCGTGTGTGGAAAAGCATTACACTGCAGGGCAGCACTACTAAAGGTTGTGCAGACCTTCCCTGGCACAACAGCATAAGCAGGGTCCAGAGCAGCCATGTGTGGTTGGCTCACACCCAGAGCTAGACTCTGAGAGATGGGGGATATTTCCTGTTTGCATCTGTTTAAAAGAATTGTACAAATTGTAGAATTGTACAATTCTACAATTGTACAAAAATTGTACAAATGTGTAGATGATGATGATTATAATGTTCTTTTAAAAGTGTTAGGACTTGAGAAAGGAAGTGTACAAGTTCTTAAAAGAATACAAGTTTCTTTTAAGATGCTACAAACAGTATTTCGTAATAAGTTTTTAAAGAACAATTATTTTTGTAGTGCTGGGAAGGGAGCTTTGTGAAACTTAGACCTGATTAAATCTTGATTTCATATCATGAACCAGAATTTCCCTAGAGGTTGAAACTTTGGCTTTTCCTTTTTAATGAAATGAGAAGTTCTAACTGTTACTTGCAGTTTGTTAACTAACAAGTAAAAATGGTACTACACATTGAGCCCACCACTTACTTTTGACAGTTTTGTTTTGAACTGTAATCCATTGCAATTGTGTGTTCCTTTCACTATAGGACTTTGGAGCAAATGTCCAAACAAGCGTTCCACTCTGGCGTTTATGACAGCAATCCTTTCACATAATTTCTGTTTTCTTTGGTCCTGGGTGTATTTTATTGAGGATAAATTTAGTATTTTTTTAAATGGTTTATGACACTGTCACTTTCATTCTTACCACAAGAATTATAAATGTGGATTTCAAAAATTCCTGTAAATACTTTTTAAATAAGATATGGCCACACTCAGAACTTGTGAGAAGGCATCTGCTTTTGGCTCTTTGAAATACTAAAGATGAGGCCCTCGTGTGTGTTGGATTGCAGTAAAGGAGAATGCCTTGTTTTTAGGGTCCCGATGAAGAAGCTGTTGTGGATCTTGGCAAAACTAGCTCAACCGTGAACACCAAGTTTGAAAAAGAAGAATTAGAGAGTAAGTTCATTTAAAATAGTTTCTTACGTTTAGCAGGGAAATGACCACATGATGCTTGTCAGTGTTTTCTTAGGTTTTACTTACTGCTTCTGGAAATGTCGTTTACTTCGAAGACCGTTGAGTACTTTTCTAGTGCAGTGCAATGAATAATGGAGCGGCAAATGTTCATCTCTATGACCAGACTATTTCCTCTCTTGAAGTATTGGCATAGGTAGATTTCAGAAAGCCCTTCCCACCTCAGTGACAGTCACCATTACTTGTGAAAAAGAAAGGTAATGATTTAAAAATGTATTCCTTTCCCATGGGTTTGGTAACCTGGCTGGGGTACCAGATTTCAAGCCACAGATGTCACTATTTGTCATCAGTGGCTCATTTCATTGGTGCTGCAGTAACCACCACTTAGAATTATGCAGCAAATGAGTTCTTTATCCTCCCTAAATGAGCAGAAATCCTATTAAATAGTTTCCTTTCTTCCTTTGGTTTTAGAAATAGTTATAGAGTGTCAGCATTCACAATACAGAGCATTTCTGTGTGTACCTTACATGGGCTTATCTTATTCTTATGTTAAGAATATTAAATCATACCATTTGTGAAAATACAAAAGCTAACACTGGAAAACTAGAAACGGGTTTGCTTAGTTTCCTCAGCTACACCTTTTGCTTGGGATTGACTGGTTTTCTACTGATGGCCTTTTCTGTTCCGAGTACCCCAGGTTTCCAGTTTGAGACATGTGGCACCTTACTCTTGAGTTGCTCTGTCTCCTTAGGCTCCTGTAATCAGTGTGGGTTTCTCTTTCTGACCTGGTGGTCATCACACTGACAGTGGAGGGGCAGTGGGTTATACTTTGTACAGTGGTCCACAGTTTACAGATTGGATGAAGTGTGTACCCCAGCAAGGACCCGTGCAACGTGGCTGTAAACATTGTATCTTATTATTTGATGAGCTAATGTGAAGCATTTGGCTAAATTCGTGTTCATGGAAAAGTTTGCATAGACACTTTAAGGACTTTTTATGTTCAAATTTTCTAGTCCTATATCAGGCACGTATTCTGTTGCTTTTAAGAAAGAGATGGAGTCCTTTGCATTTTATTCTCAATTTTTTGCCTCTGTGTCCTGGCTGCTGGGCTTATATCTGCATGAGCCAACGTGCCTGGATAAAAATGACTTAAAAGTCCAAGAGTAGCACATTAATATAACAGTATACCAAAGGCAAAAGCAGAAGAAACAGTTAAGACTGTCTTCAGATCCTTGAGGCCTTAGAAACAATGAAAAAATGGTAAATATTTACTTCAATGGTAATGTATTTTGATACATAAGTTACTTAATAACCCTTAAAACATATACACTAAGGATGTCTACTAACTTGAATTGGTCCTGAATGTAGGTAGAATAAATGTGAGTAGGTGTGTTTATGAATATATACTTAAACACTTAAGTATTTTTGTTTATATTTTTGTAAGTACATAGTTTTTTCTTGTTTTTGTTTTGTTTGCCTGCTTCCTATCTCTTTAAAGCCCTGGTTAATCATGAACTCTCATTCTTCCTGCCTTAACTTCCTGAGTTCTGGAATTATAGGTATATATGTCACCAATCCCTTTTTAGGTAAAATTAATTTATCCTATATTGTATGATATATGTAGCTTCTCTTGATTGAGTTTAGATGACAACTGATGCTTACACGAGTAATCCATGTGGCTAGTTTCATTAAACTACTTAGTAAATGAGTTCTACTGTAACATGTTGTGACACTTTTATAAAATCAGTAATCAAAGACAGCCATTGTTGATGTTCTGACTTTGAGCTTACATGAATTCTTTGCTTCTAGAATAAAGCGTGATGTGCTTTCTTGAATGTCATACTTTCACTTTGGTTAAACTAGTAACATATTTTAAAAACTTGAAATAGGTCATCGAGCTGTATATGTTGGTGTTCATGTACCGTTTAGTAAAGAGAGTCGTCGGCGTCACAGGCATCGAGGGCACAAACATCACCACCGGAGAAGAAAAGACAAAGACTCAGATAAGGAAGATGGACGGGAGTCTCCTTCTTATGGTAGGAAGAAATTGCCCTCTACTGATGGCTTAAAGTTTTTTCCAAGAAATTCCATCTTTTTATTTGAAAATTTCACTATTTTTTTCTTTATGGCTGAGTAATAGTCTGTCACATAGCACAGGTGTATCATATTTTCCTTACACATGACAGATGTCACCTGCTGATAGACATCTGGGTTCATTTTCATTTCTTAGTTATTGTGATTAGAGCAGCAATAAACATAGATAGATGGGCAAGGATTTCTCTAGCAGGGTCTAGAGTCCTTTGGGTATATGCCCAAGAGTGGTATTGATAGATTATTTGGTATTTTTTATTTTTATTTCTTGAGAAACATACAGTGACTTTCAAAGTGACTGCCATCTGTTGCAGTAAGAATTAATAAGGAACATTTTCTATCAGTTCTCAGGAGCTGGATCTGCTCACTCTGGCTGATACCCTACCATGCAAGCTGCCCTCTCCTGGCTGTCTCCCTTTTAGGTGCCCTCTCAGTGAGGTCCCCTAGGCGGCAGTTACCACGCCTGACACACACACACACACACACACACACACACACACACACACACACACACCCCTCATTCTGAAGGCCCTGTGCGTTTTCACTCCACTTAGGCAACAGAACCAGATCCGCATGCTCCAACTGCCTCTCAGCCATTTCTTTTACACACTGTCCTCTTTAGCCCGGTAAGATCAAAGTTCCAGAAACTTGTAATTTAGCAATTAGATTTACATGTTAAATTCTCAATCCATAATTCATCCACACAGTAAATTCACTGCCAATTGATAAAGATATAAACCACCCACCTAGACAACATAAGTCAATCTAGTTCACCTAAATCTGAGCCATCCTCCTGCGTAGACTCCATCTTGATCCTCCTCCCTCCTCTTCCTCCCTCCTTGATCACTCTTGCTCCTCCTCCCTCCCTCTAGACTTTTTTCTGCTGACCTTTCCTTCTCATCCAGTGATAGGCTATGCCTTATCCTGGACCCTGCTGCATAATCATCATCCTACAGCAGTCATTTTCATTTTCATCAGCAGTATATGACAGTTCCCCTAGACCAAAATCTGTGTGTGTGTGAGTGTGTCTGTGTTTTTGTGTGGAGGGGGAATGGAGAGCAGGCGAGAGAGAGAGAGAGAGAGAGAGAGAGAGAGAGAAACAAGACAGAAGAGAGACTGTCTTATAACTTTATCACTTAATGAGCAGGTGGTTCTTATCCACATTGATTTGTCTGTAGATTTTTTTGAATGGAGTTACAGGAACGTAGGTTACCAAAACATAAAGCTTGTTTGGAGAGTTCTCATCCTTATGTCTTTTGAACAAATTACACCAGGTAGCTATGTTGGGCCTGGTGTTCGATCTGCAAAGCCCTTGTCCTTTATGGCAAACGTCTGTACTTGTGTGCCTGCAGGGCAGGCTTCCTGAAGCCCACTCTATTGAAACACTTATGTATTCTTGTCAGTGCACACGTTGGTGTTGTATTCGAGGGTCATTGTTTGCAGAATGACCCTTTGTTTTCTTCCCGCCCTTTTTTGCAGGAGCCAGTCTTCTTGGCCTTAGTAGGAAAGCACATTCATGCTTTTGTAGATTTTTTAAATTTATTTTATGATTACTAATACACCGTAGCTGTCTTCAGACACACCAGATCCCATTACAGATGGTTGTGAGCCACCATGTAGTTGCTGGGAATTGAACTCAGGACCTCGGTGCTCTTAACCGCTGAGCCTTCTCTCCAGCCCAAGATTGGTCTTAAACTTCAGATTGTCCTGCTTTTACTTCCTGGGTGGTTGAATTATAGAACTATTATTTTTCAAAATCTGTCCAACTAGAGAACAATTAAGTAGCGGCCTAAGGTGAGTTAAAACTAATGTATGGTATAACTGCAGCTTGCTCAGAGAATGAGTATACCCTAAGTCTTCACACAAAGACACCTTGAATAATGTAGAAATCAATCCACGACATATACATTATGTTGCTAGACTATGTGCGATGACTAGCAGCTCTGGAATTGTAAACACGTGCCATCATCAGTTGGCTCTTATGTAGGTTCAGGGAATCAAACTCACGTCCTCATGCTTGAGCAGCTAGTTCTCTATCAGTGGGTCATCTCCATAGCCCATGAGTGTGTGGGAGTCAGTGATACTATATTCTAATTAAAGAGACTAAGGGAAATGGAGAAACATATTAAGCTGAGAAAAAATGAACAAAGACGAGAAAATGGTAACATGGCTCAGTAAAGCAAACTTGGTGCTTCATCAGAGGACGTGTGTTAAGTTCCCAGCATCCACCTCAGGCAACGCACACTAGCTGAAAATCTAGCTACAAGGGATCCAACACTCTTTTTTGGCCCCTGTAGTGTAGGCTCAGTACATGTATACAAACCCCACACAGCATACATAGTTAAAAATACATCACTGGGCACACATATCTTACGGTACAGAGGCAAGTGGGTCTCTGTGACTTTGTGTCTTTATCGGTCTCTGCTTTATTGCTCTGAGGCTCAGCTCTCAGGAGTAGTCCATCTCGTTATTAGTGCTGGGGTTACAGGCACACATGGCCGTCCTGGGCTTTTATGTGGGCCCTGGGAATTTGAACTCAAGTCCTCAATCTTGCAGAGCAAGTACTCTTATGGCTAAACTTTCTGCAGTCCCTGTGTTTATGTTTTGAGTTTGCCACACGCATCTACAAAGCTCATGCTTAAGGACTGTGCATTGTGTTTAACAATACATAATCTCATAATACTTTGTGTAAGTTTACAGTTTTGGGCCACATTCAAAGCTGTCCTTGGCCAAATGTTTTAAGTGTCTCAGAAAAAGGCTCAAGTATCCTGTCTTATTACCTTGATACAGCACTGTCCTGCAGCGTCTAACCTCTGTGTGTGTGTGTGTGTGTGTGTGTGTGTGTGTGTGTGTCTCTGTCTCTGTCTCTCTCTGTCTCTCTCTCTCTCTCTCTGTGTGTGTGTCTCTCTGTGTGTGTGTGTGTCTCTCTCTCTCTGTGTATGTCTCTCTCTCTGCATGTCTCTCTCTCTGTGTGTCTCTCTCTCTCTGTCTGTCTATGTTATACACATCACACATGGGTTACAATGAAAGAAAAAAAGTCTACAGATGTAGGTAGGTCATCAAAACAGTGGGCACAACTGTGGGACTGATTGAATTCTTTGGTCACAATAAAAAACCAATCTTTTCTTACTAGTAGCAATGAATACTCAGAAATGGAAGTTAAAAAATACACCTATTATTTCTTTAATAATAAAGCCATTAAAAATCATGCAAGTCCCAAGGGTAGAGCAGTTGGTCATAGTAATATTGCTTGGGCCTTTGGGCATTCATTCAATACAAAACCTGTGAAAACTGTGTCATTTTCTGGAGTCGGCCATTTGTCTTCACATCGTTCACTAACTGTCCTCTTCATGTACTTTTTGTCGCATCCATAGGGGCCTGGGGGATTGTTTACTTAAGGGCTCAATTTTAGTGAAAACTCATTTCTCATGTACAGCAGGGTGGATTTTGTTTTTAATTGAAAGTGTTAAGGTCTTTTACTGTTTAATGGGCTAGTGTCTTTTTTGCAGTTATGTTTCTTACAATGATCGTGACTTCATAAACCCCAGCTGACAGTTGTATTTCTCTAAAACAGGAGGAAAGCTGGTTTGTACATATTGGTAGCTTGAAGTTTCACTATGCGTATTTTGGATTTTGGAAGCAAGGCCTGGTTGGTCCAGGACTTACCCTGCAGACCAGGCTGGCCTAGAGCTTGAAGTTACTTTCTTACCTCAGCACCCTAGGGAGTAGAATTGTACATGTGAGCCACCATACCACCAAAATCTGTTTTACATGACAGAAGTTCAGTTTCAAACTGTACCCAGGATGTGTGTCCTGTTTTGTTCAGACACGCCATCGCAGAGGGTGCAGTTCATCCTTGGGACTGAAGACGATGATGAGGAGCACATTCCCCACGACCTCTTCACGGAGATGGACGAGCTCTGCTACCGAGACGGGGAAGAGTACGAGTGGAAAGAGACAGCCAGGTAACACTGCTCCTCCGTTCCATGACCGAAATTCAAGACACAGTTGGTGACTTGCTTGTTTACTTACATATTTACTGAGCTAGGATCTTGTTTTATAATCCTGGCTGATCTGGAACTCATGTAGCCCAGGCTGGCCGGAAACTTGCACTGGTCCTCCTGGTTCTCCCTATTTAGTGTAAGGACAAGTCACTTGCTACTTGTCAATGCCTGACTTTTTTTTTTTTTTTTTTGCTTTCAATTTACGTCCTTGAATCTTCTCATTTAATATGTTATAAGAGGGGTTACAATAGTGATAGTCAGATTGCTTTAAACAAATTTGAAGTTACTATCTTACATAAAGATATGAAATGATGTACTTTTGTTTTGTGACCTTATTTTTTTTAAGTATCAATTTTGTTTATCACACAAAGGGTCAAATTGTGATGACTTGTTTACATTTTGTTAAACCTTAGGCTTCTCTTGTGTTGTAGGTATCAGGTTTTAATGGCTACAAACAGTATAAACCATTGGCCCAATTTGTGGAAATGTATTTGAAGCACTATTTTGTTCTGGTAGTAATTTGTTTTTTTCCCCTTGTTTTTCTTTTTAAAAATCAAGTTTATGTTGATGGCATTAAAATAAACAAATGAACTGTCCATGGCTTTTTGGTTTCTCTATATTATTTATTTAGGTGGCTGAAGTTCGAAGAGGATGTTGAGGATGGTGGTGACCGATGGAGTAAACCGTATGTGGCCACTCTGTCTTTGCACAGTCTCTTTGAGCTGAGGAGTTGTATCCTAAATGGAACAGTCATGCTGGATATGAGAGCAAGCACTCTGGATGAAATAGCAGGTTATGCTAGAAACTGACTTTTTAACACTTAATATAATTAAATAAAATTAGATGTTATTTAGGCTCAGGCTTAAGCTCATTTTCCCCCTTCCCCCAAAAAAGGGACAGGTTAAGGTCACTCTTGACTTACTGGCCTGAAACCTTGATTTTATGTGGGAAGCATGGTGATTAAGTTGGGAAAGGAGGGACTCTGACGTGCACTTTGGGAATATTCCTGGGTTACTCTGCAATGGGATGGTAATAGAAGCAAGAAGTCCAGCTATTTCTTTGGAGTTGTGTGAGGTAGTAAGGCTGGTATTAAATACAGCAGTGGGAACAAACAAGAGACTTGAAGGATTCTAAGGAGTTAGAGTTGGAAAAGTGGAAAAAGAGTTGTAATCATTTAATGACTTTTGTCTACAGTGGCTCAGTAACAACATCATGTTTGCTGTAAACCAAATACTATGTCGTCAGTGCAGATTGCTCCCACAGAAGAACAGCAGATTGAGTCTTTTGGTTTATTAAGAAACCCAAAAACTTAACTGTAATTTGTGAGCTATAAATCATTTGAATTTTATTAGTTAGATTTGACTGTGTTAGAGATCTTTGAATTGTTACATCCCATTTGTGTATGAATGACTAAAAAATTGAGTTAGAGTTATAGACAGATGAGTCCCTGTTTCATTTTATAGTTGTCACAATTAGAACTTTATTTTATTTCTAAAAAGGAATGTTGTTACTTAGTTTTTGAAATGTTCATACCTGTGGTGGATCAGAGGACCAGTGCTCACATAGCAGCTCACGGCTGTAACTCCAGTTCTAGGGGATAGGGCACGCCCTTCAAATTTCTGCAGACTCTGCAATCACAGGGTGCACATCCATATATTCCCAGGAGTAGGCGTGTGTACGTAAAATAAATACATTACTTTTAAACCTTTGTATGTATTTATACAGTGCATTGAGGATAGTGTCCTGACCATATTGGTTCCCAGAAGGGCATGGGCATCAGGCCTCTTGTTCTCCCACTCCTTTTATTCCCTGACAGAGTTTACTGTGTCAGGGATTTAGTCCTCATTGGTTCTGTGCTTCCGGCAGAGTGAGAGCTATCACTGCTGTCACTTCACTGCCCTGCTCCTAGCACAACAGACATTTGTAGATCTTTAGAAGCCTGGGCCATTGAATATTTAGCTAAGTAGAATTTACTATTTCTGTTTCATTTTTTTAATTAGAATTTGCTATGTCTATATAGGAAAGCAGCCTCTTTAAAATACATTACTTAGTAAAATAAGAGTCTCGTTTATTATTTCTTGTTGGATGGATAATGTTTGTATTCAGCTTTATGCATATGCTTTCATAGTGTTCATATAGAAAAAATAACTGATTTTTTTTTCATTGACTAGATATGGTGTTAGACAACATGATAGCGTCTGGCCAGCTAGATGACTCCATAAGGGAGAATGTTCGAGAAGCTCTTCTGAAGAGACATCATCATCAAAATGAGAAAAGGTTTACGAGTCGGATTCCCCTCGTTCGATCCTTTGCAGATATAGGCAAGAAACATTCTGACCCTCACTTGCTTGAAAGGAATGGTGAGATCAGTTGTGGTGTCCAGTTTTGCTAACACTTCTCTATGGCATTCCAGCCTGTTACACTTAATATGTGTTGCAAGAAAAGTGGTATTTCCACACTGTTATTGTTTTTAATCCAAAATTATCATTTCTTAAGTGTTTCTTTTGTTTGTTTTTGTTTCTTTGAGACAGACTCATTATCTGACATGGGCTGGCCTGAGACTGTGTATCTTATGTTGGCCTTGAATTTGAGTTTACTTCCTTGGTCTCCTAGTTGCTAGAATTATAGGCTCCTACAAACAAGACCAGTGTGAGAAAGAAAGCCCCTGGATGAGAAGAAAGAATTCACTGTCACTAAAATGACATACACTTTTCTTAAGTAATCTATTAATACAATTTCTATCCCTTACCCTAAATCACATTTGCTTTTTTTTATTTAATTTTGATTTGAGGTTTCTTGTGCAGTTATTTAAAAGGCATAAACTATGATCTGTAATTTTAATGTTTTTAATTCTAAATACTGAGTTTGAACTTTATGCCTGTATCAGATTTTTTTCTTGATGATTTTTTTCCTCCTTAATATGCTAAAAGTACTAATCATAAACAAGTGTTTTAAGAAGTGGTTTCAGATATTTATGTGCTTTGTGGAAGGTTTTCGTGATAGGCCTGTCTTATACAAATGGTATTTTTCAGTCCATTGAGAATGGGTCAAACCCAGCGGTTAGACTCAGTTCTGCTTTCCCCTTGGAGGAAGATAGCAGGTTATGTAGGACTAGGAGATAGTGTTTTTGATTTTTAAACTTTACTTTTACATTGTTTGTGTATATGTTTTGCCTGCAAATATGTATGTGTGCATGGGAATGAGAAATTGGAAGAGGGCCATGGATCCCCTGGAACTGGAGCTAAGGATGGTTGTGACTTACCACATAGGTGCTGGAGACGAACCCAGTTCCATTGGAAGAGCGACGAGTCTTAACTGATGAGCCACCTCTCCATTCCTCCTGCACTTTAGCCAGCCAGCTGTCTGTTCGTAGAACTGATTCACATTGAGCATTTGCCTTGCTTTATTTTTTTCTAAAGTAGGAGTACGGCAGTCTGGTTCTCTCTTGGCTCTTAAAATGGAACTGGGTAATAAAAACTAGAAAGCCCAGATGCAGATGCTTCTGAGAGTCCTTACTGCTTCTAACTGCTGTCATTACAGCAGACCAAGTGGGGCCTGGGACACAGTAGCTTTCTCCTCTTTCTGTCCCTGAATGGCTGTTACATAGTTGTCTAAGTTATCAGCCATATGCATAAGGCCTTAACATGTCAGGGGTTGACGTCAGCCATTGTTTGTAGCTCAATGTAACATTTAATTTTGTCATTAAAGAGTCTTAATTTTTTTAAAATTATGACGTGGTACATTTAAGTAAACCTATGACGTAGGTTTAATTTAGAAAGAAGTTATACATGGGATAGTTCTGGTTTCCTTCTTTTATTGCGTTCTTCACTTTGCTGAAGTGCCTTCATTTACCTGAAGGACTCTAATAAACTTTTATTCCTTTATGCAGTCTTTTCTCTTTATTCTCTCTGGGTTTAATTTTTTTCATTATAACACAATAACTGTTTCTGAATGCAATGTTATGTTAATTTCATTGCATTATAATTATAACGTAAACACCTTTTTTGCATGTATCTTAAAAACTAAATATTAGTTATTTATGTATTAACAGTTGTCTCCATTAACTTATTTTAGTTACCAAACAAATAATGGGTTTATTACACTTATCTTTATTATTTTTGACTCTTCTGACCGTGTAGCTTTGATTATGTAGGTTTAAGAGATTGTTTCATTTCTTATGCAGCTACTATTTTATTTTAAAAAGCTACAGGAGAAAGAGTGATTCTCTTTTATGCCACACTTGCAAGTAGTACCAGGTGTTTTAAGTATAAACATTCCTATGCTTTGGAAATAAATTCAGACTTATTTCTTATTGCTCTTGCTAAATGTTTTTAGTTAGCTAACTCATCGATTGTGTATACTTGTGTATAACTGGATGTACTATGGTAGAAGCAAGACGGTGTGCTTTGGAATACTGACTTAAAACTTGGTGTCCTAATTCTCTGTCTCTCTCACTTTTGTTTTAAAAAAAAAAGACAGAGCCTCACTGTGTAATCCGGGCTGACTTGAAATTTGTTTTATAAAATTAGCCTTGAACTAAGAGTTTCACCACAACTGGGTTTAATTCTCTTAAAAATAATTCCTATGATTTGTTGTTCATTTTTAAACTTTACTTAAGAGCACTGGCCAGTCCCTGTCACAGACAATACCAGTTTTAAGTTATTTACTAGGTAATGCTAATGTAGGCTCTTTGAGAGAGAATGATCTATAGATATTGGGACAACTTAAGAAGAATATGTTTTAAAATACCCATTCAGCCAGGGAAGTGATTACAGTTTAACAGCTTTTCAGTGATGTTACAAGTAACCATCTGACTGATCTGCTAACCTCACAGAGGAATTTGAAGCTTGTAATTTGTGGTTTGAGTTTTGTGTTCTCTGTTGCTTAATGCAATGAGCATCATTTTTTACTTATTTGTTTTATCTTAGGGGAAGGCCTGTCAGCCTCCCGCCATTCTTTGCGAACAGGTCTGTCTGCCTCAAACCTTTCCTTGAGAGGAGAATCGCCTTTATCCCTTCTTCTCAGTCATCTTCTTCCTTCTTCAAGAGCTGGCACCCCTGCAGGCTCAAGGTGTACCACCCCAGTACCCACCCCCCAGAACAGTCCTCCTTCCAGCCCCAGCTTAAGTCGCCTGACCTCCAGAAGTTCCCAACAGACTCAGCCTCAGGCCCCAGAAGTACTGGTGTCACCTGACAGGGATGATATTCCCAGAGTAGTAATTCATCCGCCTGAGGAAGACATAGAAGCACTGAAAGGCCAAGAGCAGAAGAATGAGGAAAATACTGACTTCACTCCAGGCAACTGTCCAGAGTCCTCCACGTGTGGTGCTTTCTGCCTCTGGGTCACTTGCACTGAGAATGCCTGTCAGCACATAGCTTGAGCAGCATATGTAGAGAATGCTTATGATTGACTTCTGCATGTTTTGTTCTTTACAGTATTACAGAAAAGGATACATTTATTAAACTTAGGTTGTAAAAATACTACACAGAAAATCAAGCCCTTATATATTTTTTCCCATTGGAATTTTAGAGGTCATGATATTTGAGTGCTTTAGGAACCATTTTTTGATATGCACTTTAGAAGTGTGGCTTTTCTTGTCCACTTGTAAGGTGAAGAAGCACATAATGGTAATGAAGAAGTCCTTTTCATTTGTTTGATGCTTTTCTTTAAAGAGTAGAACATCTTTACCTTCCTAATATGCCATGTTCATTTTCCCATTCTCTCTCTGAGAAGATTGAAATTCTCTTATAATTGCATGGAATCTTTATTTAAAGAGGAGTTAAAGTATTTTTGAACAGACTTTAGTTTTTTATTTATGATGGTGTTAGTCCAAGTTTTCCCTCATGTTTTTCAGAACTGTAGGCTCTATACTTATGGTGAGTATAGGTTATATTTTTGTAAGTAGATTACAAAACTTATTTATGAGGCTGCAGAGATCACTATGGTTAAGACTTCATATTGCTCTTGCAGAGTGCCTGAATTTGATTTTTATCACACTTGTCGAATGTCTCATGGTGCCTGTAACTCCAGCTCCCCAGAATGTGATGCCCTCTGCTGGCCTCCTCAGACCACTCATGAACATGCTCACAACACACACACACACACACACACACACACACACACACACACACACACACACACCTCTCCCCCCCCCACGTAGAATCTTAAAAAAGAAAACTTTTAAGGTAAAATTTTTTGTTAATTGAAAATTTAGGTACACATTTTTTTTAATACCATGAGTTTTTATAACAAGATGTATCCGCTTTTCTGAATAGATGAAATGAAAATGGATGGATTTCTGAAAGTAAAGGCCAATGTTACTGAAGGGAACTCACAGGATTGGCCATCATTACTTCTTCCTTAACTGCCATTTGCTCGTAGAACATTCAGCCATTTCTTTTTTTTTCTTTTTTCTTTTTTTTCGGAGCTGGGGACCGAACCCAGGGCCTTGCGCTTGCTAGGCAAGCACTGTACCACTGAGCTAAATCCCCAACCCCCATTCAGCCATTTCTAGTAGGAGTCCTAGAACCTGATATATAGAGGAGGACTATGCAGTGATAGGAAGCTTCAATTCCCGCTGACTACCTTGATTCCTAATCATGGGAACTTGAACTAGTAGCCAGAAGACTTTCCTAATTAAGACAGCTTTAACGTAGCTGAGTTGGAAAGAGAATCTTGGTAGAATACTTTTTCAGAAAATTTCTTTTCTGAGAGCAAGGTCTTGTGTAGCTGAGGCTAGCTTTGAGCTTCTAATCCTTTTGTCTCTACCTTCCAAGTGTTAGTGTTAATAGGATAGTGCCACTGTGCTTGGCATGTTCTTAACATGCACCTGCCATTTTGAAAAAGGGACAGGTTGAAGATGACCAAGCAGTTTCAACTGAACTTTATTTTTTCTTCCTTTTCCTATCGACTTTGCAAACACACCCCCACCCTCACAAATTTCCTTGTTCTTAGCTCTCAAATCTGATGGCTGAGTTCTACTAAAAGCTGCATTGTTTTTGTTTTAATTATCTGTAGAATGCAGATGTAGAACAGTCAGTACCAGAGTACTAGTACTCAGTACCAGTGCCTAGGACTCAGTCACAGTTGTCACCAGAGTTTTAATAAAGTGCTTCTTGATTTTTCTCGTGTGGGAGCATTTTGAAGCCACCAGTAAGGTTAATTTCTCTCAGCCTTTTTGGGCAAGGAAGAAACACTATTCTTAAAACATAAAGGCAAAAGGTCAAACACAAGGAATCTTAATATACTTTTCATGTTAAGTCAACAATTTCAAAAAATATTTATTTTAGGAAGTACCTTCTATTTCAGAATTGTTTAATTTGTCTAGAGAATTATCTACATGCTTAAATTAAGTGCAGTGCTTTTATATGAAGGCTTTTCATTTACAATGATACCCCAGTTTGTTGCACAGAAGTAAATATCACAGAGGACTTTGCCCAGAGTTGAACCTGAATGTCTTAATTTTATATTCAGTAGTTATAATTGCTCTGTTCTATAAGAATAAACATGCTTGAATATATCAAGTACATCTGAAAAGCTTGAAATTGTAGAAGTGATACTAATTATGACAAAGAACTGATACTAATAAACATTAACTGAATTTCTGTACACAAGTAGGTTGTATTATATTGCAGTCTCTTCCCTTTAAAATTTCTAGTGTTTGAAACATTGATTAGTTTATATTCTTGGACTAGAAGGTCTTTTATCTTTGAAGAAAAATGAGATGTGTTTAATGTTAGAAATTTATGTGATGCAACTTAGATTTTAAGTTTTTTGAGATTTGAGCTTTTTATAGAGCTCTTTGTGGTCAAGATAGTTAGTGTGGATGATGCTTTTAAGCTGTCTTACCATGAAGTGCTGCTGTTGACTGTCAGCTGAAGTGAACATGCATCATACATCATTCAGACAACAACCATGCCATGTATACACTAATTTATAGGCTTGCTGAACCATAGAGACTGAATTAGTTGAACACATGGCTACAAGTGATGAAGTTATTTAGCCAAATTCCATTGATTATGTACTTTTAACCTTTGTACTTGGAAGACTTGTTTATGGTCTTTTACTTAGATTTCTTAGGAAGACTGACAGTAGAAATTAGACGTACTATTAAAGAAAATCAAAATTCTTGAGGACGCTTATGATCAAGAAAGATTACATATAGCTCTTACATTCTCTGAATTGCACTAAGAATTTGTCAGATTCATACAGTATTGATATGAGCATCCTAGATGTAGCCAGGCCTCACTGAGTTCCATTCAATTACATGGGCTAGGGATATCAAAGTGTATTATCTAGACATATTTGGAGCGATAAGACTCTGGACTTAGCTCAAATCTTTGGTAGTTCCATACTGACTCACGTTTCTAAAGGCTACTGTGTACATTCTAGTATAATGCTTATAAATTAAAATACATAACTTCATCCTGTTCATGTGTTCTAATTCACGTTGCTAGTGTGAGGCTAATGTCTGGCACGTTTTAACCTCTCACCTTTGCTTCATAATCAACCATCGCTTTAAGGATATGAGCAGAATCAGGCTACAGGGTTTTCTCCTTACTGATTTGGTTGTGTGTTTTTTTTTTTAAATACAGGGATTTTGGCTTCTCCACAGTCTGCTCCTGGAAACCTGGACAGTAGTAAAAGTGGTGAAGTGAAAGGTAACGGAAGTGGAGGAAGCAGAGAAAATAGTACTGTTGACTTTAGCAAGGTAACTCAGGAACTAAACTTCCTTTAGCTTTTCTACTGAGGAGTAACTGGTAACGTGTTGCTTTGCTGCCATTGCTCCTAGTAACTGTTCAGTAGACGGATGCACATACACTTGCGTGGCGTGCTTGTGAGGTGTTGTGGATGGGCCCCAAGTGTTTGGATAACTACATGCTTACAGTCCCAGCAGTTGAGAAGAGAACACTGTAAATAGTGTGACACTTTTATGTGTCTGTTTATCAGTACCAGGACACTCGAATCATTTTGAAGAGGTTTTGTGGGAGTGGCATGCAGCACTAACAGAGCCTTCTTCCTGGACTGCACTGCATCCCAGGTCCACTAACTCATGGTGTTAGCATGTTTCGGAATGCCCCTGGGAAGCATGGATCGATTAAAAAAAAGGCATGAATTCAGCAACAACAGCAATAGCAAAAAGCTGTGAATTTATTGTTTCATTGAAAGAAAAATTAAAAAATACCACACAAAACAAACAAACAATCAAAAACCCCTTATTAAGACCAAAACAGAGCACTAAGCATAAGTGACAGCTGAGTTTCAAGACTACTTTCTAGTGGTTGGGGCAGGTAGTGTACTTTTATGTACATCGACTGTTAACTCATGCAATATTAACTTTGTTGTTGTTGTTGTCCTGGAACTCACTGTGTAGACCAGGCTGGCCTCAAATGTTGTGATCTTCCTGCCTCTGCCTCCCAAATGCTGGGATTAAAGGCATACTTTACCACTACCCTGCTTAACACTAATGTTTATACATCTTATTTCTAAGGCTTTGTTTTAAATGCCAAACAGGATCTAGCTTTTTAAAGCTTTTTATTCTGTTTTACAATCTGTCCACAAATCACACACACACCACTGAAAAAAAGTTGACATGACTTGTGTTATAGCTCTGTGGAGGTTTGTACTCTCACATTATAGACAACTTGCCAGTAGGAATTTTGACTATTCCGAATGTGTTCATGTGGGCATGCCAGCATATGCCTGTAATCCTCGTTATCTGAAGGCCAAAGCAAGAGGATTTCAAGTCACAAAGTGAGCTCCAGATTACCCGAAATGGCTAAATACTACTAAATAGCAAAACCTTGTCAAAAACAGAGGCTGTCACAGCTGTCCCTTCTACTATCCCTTGCTTTCACTGGTGCTGTTTCAGATCATCAGAAAGTTTTCCTAGCTAAACTGGAGTTTATTCTGTGTTGGTGAATAAGAAAATTACTGTAATTTGCATCGTATAAATCTCTGGGCAGGGCAGCTGTGGTTGATTTTGTTCCTCTGTCACAGTTTTACTTTTTTACGTGGCCTATTCTTGTGTACCCTCCCTGTCTCTTGTTGGGCAGGAGTCTGCCTCCTGGCACTGTAGTTGTGGCACACTGGGTGTGGGACTCAAGAGGCCCGCTGTAAGTGCTGGTTTTATCTTTTAATAGTAGTCTCCTTAGTGGTTGTTCAGTAGCTTGTGTGAGCCTGTGTATGGATGAGAGCCTCACCTACTCTGGTGTCATGTTTGTAACCTTTTGTAATTATACACAGGCAGCTGAGTCTCCCGTACACATTGTCCCATCTCATCAATCAAGGCTGTAGATTTTTATTGCGAATAACATTTTTTCCATTTAAGGAAAATTACAGGAAATGATAGTTATTTTAAATGAGGATTTCTAAAGACATGAAACAAAAGTTCTGAATGATAGAAAATCATGAGATGAATATGTTGTAGCACTGTGTATAATTTCACTTCATGAGCCGTGGTTAGTTTGTGCACTGTATGTCCTCACCATTTTTTAATGAATAATTATTCATTGAAAAAATTTCAAGTTTATGTTTGGTAATATAGAGCTCTAAAGTAATAAAGGTTGTAGTAGTTCAAACAATGGATGGTGAGTTTTGCTTGCATTTTTCTGTATTTGTCTACTCCATTCTTTATATCTGTGGGAATTCTGGTGTGTATTTATCTTTTAGATCTCATGTTTTGATTGCCAGTAGTAGTGTTAAAATCATTCTTTCATTTCTATGTAATCATATTTACAAATTATTTATCAATAGGTTGACATGAATTTCATGAGGAAAATTCCTACAGGAGCTGAGGCATCCAATGTTTTGGTAGGAGAGGTGGATTTCTTGGAGAGACCTATCATTGCATTTGTGAGACTGGCTCCTGCAGTTCTCCTCTCAGGGTTGACTGAGGTCCCTGTGCCCACTAGGTAAAAAGCAGTTCATCTTCATGACTGTTCATGTGAATCCACTGGCTGGAACAATAGAAGCACTAAGAGATTGAGTTGATAATGTTTTCTCATTGACTGATTCAGTAAGATATTAAGAATTAATAGGAAATTGACAGAAATGTACCTATTTTATGCCTTTTTTAAATTTCATTTTCACTGATGATACAGTGTTGATAAATGAAGAGAATGATTTGATTACTTCATATGTAAATTTTCATAAAGCAGGAGGATGCATACTCAGATAAGAATATTAATATTTTACATAAGAATGAAGAAGTAATGATGAAACCCATTGTTTTATATGCTAGCATACAAAAACAGTTAAAATATTAACATCTGCTATTGTAGTGTTAACATGGATACAACTAAGTACTTTTATTTAATATTAAAAAGTAACAGGTTTGATGTTGAAGATAGAAATTATTTTTCCACTCAGAAAGGTTACTTGACTAAATGTCATATTTAGTGTTAAGGCTTTGATCCAGAAAAGTTTCAGAGTGCAGAATTTTTTTGTGTGTATATTCTGAACTATTTGATTTGACAGGTGCTTACTTTCAAGAAATCAATGTGGGATAAGGGAGGTGGCTCAGCTGGCAGATTGCATAGTGTGCACGAAGCTCTGGGTTTGATTCCCAGCACTACATAAACTGGGTGTGGTCAGACACACCTGCAATCCTATCACTTGGGGCTGAAGGGGCAGTGGAGGCAGAGTTCATGGTTACCCCTGCCTACACAGTAAGCTTAGGTCTTTCTGGGATACGTGACTCTTTTCTCAAAGAGGAATTAGTGTGGAAACAGTGAGGTACTGCTAACTTGTAAGTCCAGCAAGCAAGAGGCTGACTGAAGAAGAGTGTGATGTCAGCCTGGGTGACCTAGTCAGACCCATAAGATTGTTATAGCTTTGCTTGTTTTTGTCACTTCAGACCAGAGTTAGTTGTATAATCTAGAAGGATATAAAAGATAGAAATTTTTATGAAAAAACCCACTTCTTTTTTTTTTTTTTTTTTTTTTTTTTTTTTTGGTTCTTTTTTTCGGAGCTGGGGACCGAACCCAGGGCCTTGCGCTTCCTAGGTAAGCGCTCTACCACTGAGCTAAGTCCCCAGCCCCAAAAACCCACTTCTTTAGTAACTGTTTTACACAAAGGAATCTGGGAAAGAAATAAATTATGAATGCCTTTTGCAGTTTCATGATCTGATTTTTGCTTATTTTGTTTTAGGCTTTGAAATAAGATTTCCTGTAGCCTCAGCTGAGGATGCCCTTTAACTCAGATCTTCTTTGCCTCTGCTTTCCAAGTGCTAGGATAGCAGGCTTGCCCACCACACTCAGTTAAGATCTGTTTTAAATAGAGTTAGTATTATTCTATTAGCATCTGTGGGTGTTTGCAAAGGTCTGAGTGTTGTTTCTATGTTTATATTAAAATAATTTTTAAAGTTTCTGGATTTGTGTATATATGTTGCTTATTTTAAAATCCACATATTTTAATCTTTTCTTAGGTTTTTGTTTCTGTTACTGGGCCCAGCAGGAAAGGCTCCACAGTACCATGAAATTGGCAGATCCATAGCAACTCTAATGACAGATGAGGTAATTAAACTACAGTCAAATTCCTTTGAGCTAGACAGTAAATATGCAATTATAGTCCATTCTCTCACAGTAAAGCTTATAAAATTATCTTTGATGTCTGTGCTATTTTATTTCATATTCACTCTTCCTTCAACAGGCCTTTGTTGAGGTTTAAGACCTATTCTAAGGAATCGGTAGTTTTTAATCTATTTTGCTGCTGTTCTTGTATTTTTACCTCATTGTTTGCATTGAAATTTTGAAATTTGTTTATAAGCTACATTATGGTCCTAAAATTTCAGAATGTTGTTTCTTTGGGCTTTCCTTGGAACTTCACTGTGTCTCCTTACTTCTCTTTTGGTTTGGGGATGTCATGTTTGGCTGTAACTTCTTTAGTGATCAGGACTTCTGTTTCTTTGTGAGAAGTTTCCAGTAATTCTTGCCAGACATTGCAATGCATCTATCTGCCCAGGGCATCAGAAACCCTGGATATCTGAATCTGATCTGTGTTAGCTTCTAGTCACTGCTATTTTTAGGTTTAGACTCTGTCTGACCTTTTCTCTTGTAATTCAAGTGATTTACTAATTTTTATCTATATTGATAATAACATGTTCATGTGGGTCTAATATCTGGATTTTTTTTTTTTTTTTGAGTTGGGGTTTCTACATAACCCAAGCATGCCTCAAACTGACTATGTAGCCCAGGCTGGCCTATCTCTTGTCAGTCTTCCTAGCTTAGCCTCTCACGTGCTGGGTAAAGGCATGAACTGTCCATCACATTTGCTTGAAGTTCAGATCCAAACCCTTTCCTAGTTTTGGCAGAGGACCTTGCCTCTTCTGCTTGCTTGCATCCTGATACTGCCTACCCTGCTCACTTTGCTCTGGCAATAGCTGTCTTCTTTCTGTTTCTTGGATAAGTTTTGCTATTTATGCTCCTATTTGCTACAACTGTGACTCCTTTTACCATCCGCCCTACCCTCTCTACCTGTGGCATGATTTCTCCTCAGATATCACCTCTGTTTTGTTTTTGTTTTTATAAAGTTTTGCTGTTTAGCCCAGACTATACTCAAATTCACACCAATTCTCCTGCCTTTGTATTCAATTGTCAGGGTTATCAGTCTTTTCTGCAACATTTCTTGGCTGCCTATTTTTCTATCAGCTTTCTATTCTGCACTTTGCTTAACTTTTTTTTTTTATTGTTGTTTTTTGAATGTTTGTTCCTCTTGGAAGCTTGTCATTCTGGGCAATTACTTAACTCACTATTCTGCCTGGAAAGACTGCATTGTTTTTGTTTTCTTTTCTTTTTTTTTTTTTTTTGTCACATACAACATTGCACCTAGCAAGTCATAGGTAACCAGTAAATACTTGTTAAACACAATTACTTCGTTGTTCAGAATCATTCATTCAGGATAAATAACACTTTAATGACATAAATAAAATGACCTGACATTATTGTTATGAATTAACTTGTAACAAATTGTCGTTAACTTATGAAACGTGTTTTCTTTGTATTAATGCATCGTTTTCTTTGAGTGTTACTGATTGATCTGTTAATACTAATAATGGGCTAAGTATTGCCGGGCGGGTGGGTGCCTACTGCTGATGAGAACTTATGTCTTTGTGTGTGTGTGTGTGTATGTGTGTGTGTGTGTGTGTGTGTGTGTGTGTGTGTGTGAAAACAGGTCCTCTGTGAGCAGTGAGTTGTGTTAACGTATACCATTGCTCCACCAATATTTCTGTATCTAAAGTGCACTGCAGTGTAGTTAGATTTTTCTTCCCACCGTAAAATTCTTATGCTCAGTATCTTCTTTTCTTTAGATTTTTCATGATGTAGCTTATAAAGCAAAAGATCGAAATGACCTCTTATCTGGAATTGATGAATTTTTAGATCAAGTAACTGTTCTTCCTCCAGGAGAGTGGGATCCTTCCATACGCATAGAGCCACCAAAAAGTGTTCCTTCTCAGGTAAGTATCTGGAGAAAGACTGTAGGGGGGCGTTGTTTTCTTTTTTAGTTAAAAACTTTTCATGAAGAAATGTAAGTCATGCATTTTTATGACACACAAGTTACAACTGTTTACAGTTGGACGTGGCTCAGTTGGAACTCTTCTTAGCATTGAATCCTAGCACTGACAGTGAATCAACAGAGATCAGTGGTGGGAGGTCAGAGAGGATGTGCCAGGATCACCATGCCTCTGGTACGACTTCATCCCAAACACTTGTTAGCCGTGTGGTTGTTATGATATTTATTCTGTTACCTGGACATGTGAATATTTAGAATCTACCTGCTACTTTGTTATTTGCATAATTTAAATAGATAATTGCATAATTAAAAAAATTTACATGTGCCATTACTAGTACATTTGTTTCACAAAAACAAATAACTTTTGGGATACGGGTTCTTGAGCACTTGAAATAGTATGGAATAATTTGTTTCTGCAAGTTTGGGAAATTTCTGGTATATATTTTTGAACTACTTTACTTGCCAAGTGTGGGCTTTAACAAGTTGCTTGTTTCTTTTGTGAAAATTGCCCTAAGTGAACTTTTTGGTTTTTCTTAGGTCAGTTCTGATCAGTTTTGTTTGCCTGGTATTTTACTCATCTTGCCCAGATTTTAGATTTTCTTGAAAAGCTTATTTATCACACTCTTTGATTTGTGGTGTTACATCCTGACATACCTTAAGTTTAGCTAATAGGCTAATTATTTACTATATTTTTTTACAGTAAATTTTTTTGTTTTTAATGTGGATCTTTTTCTATTTCATTTCTGCTTTTAGCTGATTTACTTCACTCCTGTCCTTCCGTAAAGATTTATTTTCTCCTTTTTTGGTATTTTTTGTTAGTTTGCTAGTTTTAGATTTATCTTACTTTATATGTATGAGTATTTTGCTTGACTATATGAAGATGTACCATATGCATGCCCTGGATCAGATAACCCAAATTGGAGTTATGTATACTTGTGAACCATCATGTTAATGGTGGGAATTGAACTCAGATCCTCTGAAGAATAACCAGTGTTCTTAACTGCTGAGCTATCTCTCCAGCCCCCATCTTTTAAAACTTTTCTAAAAGAAAAATAAAATTTTGTTTTGTTTTGTTTCGAGACAGTGTTTTACCGCACGGCTCTGTGTGCCTGAAACCACCTTTGTGGACCAGGCTACTTAAACTGCTAGTGATCCTCTGCCTTAGTGTCTCAGATTCTAGAATGTAAGCATGAGCCACTGCCTGGTGCTTTATACTTCATGTTGTTTCTGACATTACACAGACTATAATATTTAGCATGTTCTCTTGTTCTGTGATGTGTTCTGTCTCCCCTTTGATCTAATACATTGGTTTTATCTTTGGCATTTTCAAGTGTGATCTTACTTTTCTAATCTTGCTACTCTGTGTTAATATGGTATTGTATGTCTAGGTCCATGGGAGCCTTGGACTTCAGGGGAAAACTACATGCCTTACTGCGTCTCTCTGTTGCTCCCCGCATATTCCGTTTCCTCCCTCTCTTTATTATATGTGCTTATCTGCACATGGATATTCTTTAGCCAGTTTTTGGGTAGCTTGAAATACTCCCTTTGTGTTCACATGGGGGAGAAGGTTCTGTGTCTTAGAAGAGGTTTTATTAATTTTAAAGTGAAATCTAAGAAGATACTGAAGGAATTTTTGTGTTACTTTTCTAAAAAAAAATTTTAGTAAGGGAAAAATGCCCTTGGCTTTCTCTTTCCTTCTTCTGCCATCTGTCTTCTTTTTTGAACTTGTTTTATAGCCCTGATTGATCTTGAACTCACAGTCTTCCTACTCAGCCTCTTGAGAGGTAGCAGTGTAGGTTTGTGAAAAGGGTGTATCTTTAAAAATTAATGCAAATTTTGTTCTTTGGTGTTAACCATAGTGTTCTAATACTTTGGTGATAAATTCGTCTCTTTGGCAGAATGTTTATGTTCATAGCTAGGCTGGCTAGTGTTTTCTCAGATTAACACAAGCTTGGGTTATGTCAGAAGAGGGAGCCTTACTTGACAAAGTGCTTCCATAGAGCAAGACTGTAGGACATTTTCTTGCTACTCGATGTGGAAGAGCCTAGCTCGTTGTGGGTAGTGCTGCCTGTAGGCTGGTGGTCTTGGATGGTATAAGAAAGCCATGAGGTGCAAGTTACTAGTGTCCCTCCATGATCTGTGTTCCAGTTCTTGCCTCAGGTTCCTAGTCCTTCCTTCCTTCCTTCCTGAAGGACTGTGATCAGGACAGATTAGCTGAAATAATAAACCCTTTTCTCCCTCAATGTGCTTTTGATCAGGATGTTTTATCACAGCAGTGGAAATTTAATAAAACAGTAGCTATTGCAGAATAGAAATTTGACATGGTTTTATGAATATATCTTATGGTGCATTGATATTAGGATATAGTGAAGAAAGCTAACTGTAAATTTAAAGTATGAACAGGAGATAGAAATTGTTCTAAAGTTATCTCCTTTTTAAATGCTATTGTTTTATAAAGTTATACTAGGAAACTTTTTCCCCCAAAGAGTACTTGGGTAAAATCTTCATGAGATGGAATATTCCCTTTAGCCATCTCAGATACCAGTTTTCTTAAAATTGAATTCTGAAAACATATTTCTGTGGAATTCAGGAGAAAAGGAAGATTCCTGCGTTTCCCAATGGATCTGCTCCAGTGTCTGCTGACCCTCCTAAGGAGGCTGATCACCACGCTGGGCCTGAGCTGCAGAGGACTGGACGGTGGGTACACATGCCGCTTCGGGGAATTGGGCGGTGATTTAATGGAAAAGCAGCAACAGCTCTTTTTTTTTTTTTTTTTTTAATTCCTCAAGTATTTGGAACTTAATCTTATACTTTTAGTTTTGTGTGGCTTTAAAACTGTATTTTCTATAAGCTATATGACATTAAGGAAAATTTTCATGCATTTAAAACATTTTTAATAATATGTACCAATCTTTACTTTAAAATAATGAAACATATACTCAAAATCATAGTATATGGGCTTTTGGTGGTCTCTACAGAAGGTTCTGAAGGAAAACATGGGTCTTTTTCCAAGTTAAAGAATTATGAGATGAAAGTGGAATTATACTGAATGATTTTTGTACATTGTACGAGATTTAAAATTTATGGGAACATTACTTTTTGAAATATTATAAATTTAAATGGACAAGCATGATTAGACCCTACTATTAGTATCTGGAAGCTTTATTAGAGAAGTTAGAAAGTTAATTTTAGAGTAAAGAGTAGAAATATAAAGTGTAATAAAATGTTTAAATTACTTTATCTTGGTTGACGGTGACCGCTTGTCCACACTGTAGAGAGGTCTGGCTCATGGTATTGCGCAGGGCACTGGTAGTCACTGTGGAGCTGAAGGACCTGGAGTGAAAGCTTTTAAAATTAGAATATCACATAAACACCTTGACAAGAACAACCATTAATATATTCATAATTAATATATTAATAACTAATTAATTCATAATCATTGACTAGAGAAATGTAAGAGCCGTTATGAATGTAACAGAGTAAGATTTTTATCTCTATGCCAATAGTGCTGCTCTCCTATTTGCTGACACCATTTATTTGTACTTTCAAGATAAGGCTAGGTGCTGAGAAGTACCAGTGCCGAAGCTGGATATCTTAAGCACCTGAAAGCCTCCTTTGCCACCTGCTAAATAGTCAGTTGTTCAGGGTGGCGACTTATTTTCTACATTGGCATTGGCATCTTCTTAATTGAAAACGGATTCCTTTTGCTACAGATTATAGACTCACTTCTGCTTCTCAACATGCCTTCAGGATTTATTTTACTATTTAACTTAAAAAATTAGCATGGTAAAGTTCAGGACATCCAAACCAACCATCTGTAGCCTAAATTTAATATTTATCTATCTATATTCTTGTATTTGGTATATACACAATCATCCATTTCCTGAATCATAAGGCTGTTCTGAAGTTTCAGTTCAGCAGTATTTATTGGTACCTTCTACGTACTAGGCAGGATTCAGCTAAATTGAGGTGAGGCATGGAACATGAATATTCCCTATTTCCTAGGGTGTTTATATTATACTAGAACATTTTCAGATTAAAAATAGAGAAAAAGCATAATATTTTAAAAGTTGAAATGTTAAGGCTTTGATGTTTTGATGTAAACAGATTTTTATTCTTACTAAAAAAACCTTTTAGTTTTATTAATATATACACTGCATGAATAGTAATATATAGCTTTTAAGGTTTTTCTTTTTCCTAGACAGAATTACTCAATAAAAAAAAAAGAGTTAAAAGTCATAAAAGTAGTTATTAGTCGACTTCTGTGTTTAAAGCGTAGCATCTACATTCACAGTAAGGACTACGTAAGATATAATTGCCTTCTCTGTATTTCTGCCCACTGCCTTTCAGATCTGTATTACTGATAAAGAATAGAGATGCATTTGCACATTTATATGAATGACTGGTTAGGTTTTGTTTATTCTATGTTTACTTGTGTATATATTTGCATTCAAAGTTAAAATTACTCCTGTAAAGTCCTTTCAGCATATAGCCCACAATACAGTGTTTCTTTTAATTTAATGAGATGTAGCTTTCCTCTGCCGTCATTTCATTAGAGTCAATGAGCGTATCTTCTATAAGTTATGCCATGCTTTACATTTTTATTGACAAAAAGTAAGCAGTACAGTTGTATGTAGCCCATAGATCTAGTTTGAACTAGTTAGAATCCTCTAGTCTACAGCTTGACGAGTCTCATCTCACCTATTTAGGCTTTTTGGTGGTTTGATACTTGACATCAAAAGGAAAGCACCTTTTTTCTTGAGTGACTTCAAGGATGCATTAAGTCTGCAGTGCCTGGCCTCGATTCTTTTCCTATACTGTGCCTGTATGTCTCCTGTAATCACTTTTGGAGGGCTGCTTGGAGAAGCTACAGAAGGCAGAATAGTGAGTACAAAAGATTGGTAGTGGCCAGGCTCCCAGCTCCTCAGAGGCAAGTGTCTGTATGCATTTGTCTCACTATTCGTGCTTGTATTTGAAGAGTCTCCCCACAGCATTAACCTGTCCCCAAACAGACTTCCCCCAAAGGTAATTGCTGTGGAAAACATGGGGAAGACATTTGAACAGGAGAAGATGCACAGTTGAGGTAAAAATAAACAAACAAACAAACAAAAAAAACCAAACAGTTTTATCCTACCTTGCTTGGTGAAATGGCTATAAATTGAATAAGACTTCCTTGCCTCCTGGGGGATGTGTGGGTTGTGGGGAGATGCTCTGGGTGGGTCGTGGTGGGAAATTTACCCATGGGGGTTCCCATCCTGTGCCGTTAGTCATCATGGCCCCAGCTGGTGACGAAACTGAGACTGTTCAAAACATCAGAATGTAGCTGTAGAGAAGGTGGGATTTTGAAGTTATGTTTGAAGGTATTAAATCTGTTTGAAAGTTGCCAAAACTTTTATTTGTAATTGGATATGGCCTCCTTTTTTTTTCATGTGAATGTAGAGTCCTGTTTGCTGTACTTGCTGACATTGTGCTAGGGACTGGTTTTTTAATAAAATCTTGAATGGCATATTATGGGGCATGTAAATATATTTTAATGGCACATAAGTGACATGATTTATAATTCTTGATTTCTGAAGTTTTTAAAATAATATTTACTATTTAAAGAAATTTATTTTTATAAGTAAAAGGTAAAAACAGTTAAATCTAAATGACAATAGTTATTCAATTATAAAGACATGTCTTTTAGAACATGAGGTTAAAAACCTAAAAATTGAAAATTTCTAATTCTGAATTTATTTTTAGTTACTTAAATTCCTTTTTATTGTTTCCTTTAATCATTGTTTCAAATATACATGTTTTTAGTTGTTTTATATACTGTCAAAAATAGTGCTTATAACTCTGCCGTACCCTATCGAAATGTGGCTTAGCTGTTACATCTTGGAAATATTGCTGCTTGGCTCCTAGACTGTCACTGCCTATCTTCTACCTTCTGCCCTTTGTCACCATGTGCCTGAGATTGTGTTTGGCACTAGAGTAGGCAGAGAGACAAGTGTAGCAGGGACTGCCTAACTAGAAGAATGGGAGGTGGTAGCCTGTGTTTGCTGCACTGTTGTGAGAACGGAGAGCTGTTGAAATTGAAGCTACAGAAATGGAGAACAGAGGAAGCAATATGAATGTGAAGCGTTTGCTTCCTCTGTTCATTATAGAAATGGCGTTTTAGGGAGCTCATTGTCAGAGGTTATATAGTAGCAGAAGAAAGTCTAAATATTGAACTACTCATGTGCCAAGGAAAGGTGGAAAGTTAGCTGATTTAGAGAGTGGGAGGAGTACATTGGCCCAGCAGATTAGATGGCCAGAGCCCTAGGATGAAGAGGGTGGATGTAAAGCAGTTCTACACTGGGGAAAGGTAGCGTGGGGTCTGCTGTGGCTGTGGAGTGGGCAGAGTTCCTGGTGGTGCTGTCCATATTTTTAACCCACAACTTAGAGAGGGGTCTCTAGTTTGTGCTGACCTGCTTTGGTTGAATTTTGTGATGTTGTTTTCAGTGTTTGCTTTCTCTTTCTGAATTTTACTTAGACATTTTTACCTTTAACTCAAGTTCATCCTAAGTTCAGTTTTAAAATGACCATGTTTTAATAGAAATAAGGATTTATTAATAAGGACTCATGTTTTATAGTGAAACCCTATTTTTCAAAAAGAAAGCGTTCTTTACATTTAACATGTTACTAATAAGGTTGCTTGTTTTTTCATGTTGCCAGTAGTTCAATTATATTTTATTTCATTACTTTGTGATTCTGTTTTGGATGATGGTGTTAGAATTGATGGTGAGAATTGCTATATTTGTGTGATATGCCTCAAGTAACAGACAGGGTTTGAAGGTTCCTGTACAAACTCCAGTGGAGTTCTAATTGCCATCATCTCCACTTAAAAAATAGGAGCTTAGACTGGAACCAAGGTGTCCCAAAGCTGCACTCCAGGCCCTGGCCCCGCAGGCTTCCAGAGCAGCCCTGTTGTTGCCTGCTGTTGTGCTGTCTGTCTGTTGTTTCAGGATCTTTGTTTCTTACTACTTCTTGTCTTGCCTTTACCAATCCTGGGCTTTCTCCCTTCTGGATAGCATACCCCAGTTGGCCTTGATGTTTTAAAATGGTAAATTCTTTTCCTTTTTCTCTGACCTTACCCCTTGTCTAGTGGCATAGTACATTGTCATTGCTTCACCATCTAACTGCATTTGCCAGGCTGTAATGCTGATAGTGAAATCCAGTACTGCTCTACCATACTAAACTCCTCTGAGCTATTGTTGTCCTGTTTTATCTCATTTTGATGGGCTACAAATGACAAAATACTTAACATATTAATTATTTTTGTGAATTTTTTTGCAGTCCCCCCATCTACCTTGTTTATGTTACCTATATCAAATCAATTAAGGCCGTCATTCTAATTTTCAAAAAATATATGGAAAGTTGCTTTTATAGAAAACAGTGAGAAAAGGGTCACATATTTACCTTCTTTTTTAATCACCATATTGAGTAATGTGCTTTTTTATTTTCAGAATAAAAATATACTTATTTCAGTCATATAAAACTAGTAAAAATAACACATGCTTTTCTGCTTGCATAGACATACAAATAAAACAGCACATGTGAAGCTGAGGCCCCATATGTCTCCCTTTGCGCCTTGTGTCTTATTGTATCAAGTCTTGAACTAAGGATGATTGCCAAAAGTTCAATTAAATATGCAAAAAAATAAAAGCAGTTTTTTATGTTCTTAATATATTTGTAATTTTCCATATATATGACTTAATTTTAAAGCACAATACTGTCTTTGCTTTAATTTCTGTAACTACTTGGCCAGTATCCATGTTTTCAGATGTCTTACATATGGTATAGTAAGGTAGAGATAATTTTTTGATGTATTGCTTTTGTTCATTTCCCCCTTAAACAGAGTGCAATAGAGTCTCTTTTTGGAGCATCATTAACTGGGATTGCCTATTCATTGTTTGCTGGGCAACCTCTAACAATACTGGGGAGCACGGGTCCAGTCCTAGTGTTTGAAAAAATTTTATTTAAATTCTGTAGGTAAGTAGAAATTCTTATCCCCTGTGTTTGTATACCTGTTAAATATATGTTACGTTGTACTGTTTGTGAATGACATTTAGCTGTATTAACAATATGTGTATCTTCAGTGTTTCTGGATTTTTTTTACGTCATTGTTCTACCAAGGTCCGTACTACCCTTCCATCCCAGTAATGTAGAGATGAGGAAAATAAGATCAGCCATCAATGCTAATTTAATTGATCGGAGTATAATAAGCAAATCATGTGAGGAACAATAAAAATCTTTAGTGTTAGCAAAATTAAACCAGTAAGATGTTTATCTGAACTGCTTTTTAGGTGCAGTGTGGATCTTACAGAGAAGTTTACAGTGCAGTAGACCTTGAAAGCCAAGACTGACTTAGCCAGGCAGTCTTGTGCAAAGGGATAAGGAGGGCTCAAAGCCATCAGTTGCCGGGTTAGTGTCTGTGGCTAGGCTGTTGGGTATCATAGGCATACTGTAGCTAATAAACTTTGAATTCAACATTAACAGTATTCGTTCCCTATATGACATATACAGTTGAGTCTTAATCTGAAACAGCATAGACATTTGAATGTTTGATTGATGTAATTCTCCCTGGTTCTCTGCTCACTGGTAACCTGATTTTAATTTTGACGTGGCGTGCTCCATGAAATTAAAGTATAGCCTTTTATAATAATCTCTTACTTGAAATGAATTCTGTAGGCATAGTGCTGGCAAGATAGTGGGTTAGTGATGGCTTTGCCCTGCTGACACTTACGGAGTCTTTACCTTCAGAGAAAGTCAGTCATGGTTGATTTAATCTGTCATTTGTTCCATATAGCTGATTGCTAATGTGAGGTCTAATGGTTTTACCCCTTTATTGTCAGGCATATCGTCACTGTAAATCTTTAATAAAGTAACCAAGTCTCCAGTTGAAGCAAAGACACAGAGCTTCTTCTAATCATTATTTGGCAATTTGGCAATTGCAGTTTTTAAAGGAATCCTGTGTTTGTGTTCTTACTGCTTGTTATGACAAACTTTAGGTGCAAGTCTGTATGTACATGGTGATCATGTCTCTGTTTATATTTCAAAACAGAGATTATCACCTATCCTATCTATCATTAAGAACCAGTATTGGTCTGTGGACTTCTTTCTTGTGCATTGTGTTGGTCGCAACAGATGCCAGCAGCCTTGTTTGTTACATTACTCGGTTCACAGAAGAAGCTTTCGCCGCTCTCATTTGTATCATCTTCATCTATGAAGCCTTAGAGAAACTCTTTCACTTAGGAGAAATATATGCATTTAACATGCACAACAACTTGGACGCATTGACCAGTTACACGTAAGTGCTTCTATTTCATCCGTAGGTCATAATATATTTTCTAGGACATCAGAGCATAAGAAAGGGGGTTTTTGTTGTTGTTGTTGTTGTTGTTTGTTTGTTTTTTCTTATTTTTGTTTTGTTTTTAAGAGCCGGGCATAGTGGTATACACTCTTAATCCCCAGTACTCAGGAGGCTGAGGCAAGAGGAAGTACTTCAAGCTAAAGGTTCACCTGGGCTACATAGCAAAAAGACAGAAAGAGGAATTTTTGCAATGTAGTATTCATTGTATTTAGTTGTATTTGGTAGTTGAAATATTTATTTCAGATGGAATTTTGGTAAAACATTCATTGGTAGAATTATTGTTGATGAAATGTATTTACTTTTGTTTATTAATGTAATGGTAGGTTTAATTACCAATTTGACTCAAGGGGAGATTGTCTAGGTCAGATCGGCTGTGTGAGCATGTCTGTAAAAGACTGTCTTGATTACATTAATTTAGGTAGGAAGACCCACCAACCCAGGGGTAGCACCATTCCCTATGCAGGGGATCTTGGAAGTGAGCTGAGAACTAGATGTATATATTTTGTTCTTATCTGCTTCTTGACTATGGATGCAACATGCCTAGCTTGTTCAAGCTGCCGCCACCATGACTTCCCCATAGTGACAGACCTGGAACTGTGAACTAAAATAAACCCTTTCTCCCCATGTTGCTTTTGTCATGGTACTTTACTATAGCAATAGGAAATGAAACTAATACAACTGAAATAACAAAGTAACTGCACTGTGTGGTCTTCTGTTGGAGTTGGGTTGGCAAATTTAAAGTCAGGGTTCTCTAAAGGAACAGAGCTGATAGAATGAAAAAAATGTATGTGTCCAGGGGTAAGGGGAACGGGAGTGATTTATTAGTTTGGTTTATAGGCTCCATTCCACAATGTCTTAAATTGGAGGCTGAGAACCTATAGTTGTTCTATCCAAGAGGCTTGCTGTGTCATCAGTCCTGGGTGCATACTGGAGTTCTGGAGATTTTCTGGTGGGCTGCTGATCTTTATTGTACCTTGGAATCCCAAAGAAGTTGGTTCTCATATCAGGACCACCTCAATGACAGCATAGATGCCAGTGGAGTGGAAGCAAGCAGGCAGAAAGCAAAAACTTTCCTTTTTTATGTCCCTGTATCTCAGCAGCCACCAGAAGGTGCACCCATATTTAGAATTATTAGGAGCTTCCTGCTTCACATAGTCTGATCAAGAGAATTTCACTTCCAATTGTAGTCAAGTTAACAACCATCACAATTGGCAATCTGTGGTTTATGTATTTCCCTGTATTCTTTAATTACTCTTAAGTATATGGAAGGATGTAGGGTATATTTTTTGTATTCAAGTATTCCTCATGTTTTATATTATGATGTTTTTAATTTAATTTATAGAATGTTCAACAAATCTTCATCCTTACATATAGTATACTGCTGTCAAGAAGGTATTTCTTTAGTACTCTTTGTGTCACTGGAGATGGAACTCAGAGCTTTGTGCATGGTAGGCAAGCTTTGTCACTGAACATCTCCAGCCATTCATTTGATTATTTTTAAAAGATAAGGTCTCACTATATATTCCTGGCTGATCTTGATCTAGATACATAGACCTGGTTGTACTTGAACTCAGCCTTCTATGAGCCATTCAATTCATTTTGTTTTTTGCTATGGGGGAGATTTTTATACGAGTACTATATTAGCATCATTTCTACCCAACCCTTTCCTTTTCCAACTCTTCCCATGTACATTCCTCTCTCAAAATCACGGTCTCTTATTAACTATTACGTATAAACCAATCATACATACAGACACACATGTCTATATAAATACAACCTTCTATCCCCAGTTAATACTGACATACTATTTGTGTGTTTAGAACTGACCATTTGGATAACCTATCAGGGGACTTGTTGCTGTTGGAGACTGAGTCTCCCTCTCTTAACAGCCATTAGTTGTCTGTGGCTCTTCTTCTAGAGGTAGGGCCTTGTGAGATTGCCTTCATCTCCAGTGGAATTTCTACCAATGTCACTGTGTAGGTCTTGACTGTATTGCTAAGATTTCATGGGTACAGCCTTGCTGTCTTATATAGAAGGTATGATGTTCTGGTCCTCTGGCTTTTATAGTCTTTCCACTCCCTCTTCTGCAATATTCTCTGAGGTGCTGGTGTGCAGGTTGTGCTGTAGATAAATCAGTTGAGGATAGGCACCTCACAGTTACTTGTTTGCATCAAATCCGTTGTTCTTTGTAATCTCTGCTGCAAAAAGAAGCTTCTTCGATGAATGTGGAAATTATACATAATTGGATCTCGGAATAGGTTTTTAGAATGTAGCTAGGAATTGTGCTGGTTTAGGAAAGTGGCAGTAAGTTTGCCTCTCAAGTCCATGTCTTCATTGAAAATAATAAGATTCAAATAAAAGATTTGAAAAGTCATATGTAGTGGTTATAAAGAGTTACAGATATTGGGGTTGGGGAGGTGGCTCATTGGCTGCTCTCCTAGAGGACCTGGGTTCAGTTCCCAGCACCCACACTGCAGCTCCCAATGGTCTGTAACTCCAGTTCCAGGGGATCTGATATCCTCACATAGATACATACAGGCAAGCATCAAAGCACGTAAAATAAAACTGAAACAGTTTCTAAAAGTTGGAGATATTGTTAATTGAAGTCAAATGCCGTTGAAGTTGGATCTACCTGGGATGCCCTCTTTCCTGTCTAACAGTCGTGTGTGATGCTAATGTGGCACTCTGCTCCATTGACTTACAAGAGAAATGTCAGCATTAGAACACAAACATGTACTGGAGAGATGGTTTAGTGAGCGGACTGCTTGCTGCCAAAACTAACACCTGAATCCATTCTCTAGAGCCCACGTAGTGGAAGGAGAGAACTGATTCCTAAAAGTTGTCATTTGGCCTGTACCTAACTGTGGTGATGTCCCTTGTTTCCCCACAATAAATGACATTCACAACATCAGGGTTGGGGAGGGGGCAGTCTGGATGTGGTGGCTCATGTCTGTATACCTAGCACTTAGGAGGTAAAGTCAGGAAGATCAGGAGCGCAAAGCCAGCCTTCAGTAAGCTTGACTGCAGGGCTGAGTAACAAAAGGCAAATTCAAACAAAAACAAAAGACAAATAGGCCATCTTTCTTGGCCCTAGACCACTGATTCCTTTCCTCTTCCCTCAATCCTTTTTTATACTCTTGTTACCTTCTTTGCACAGTCTTAGCCTTGGGCAAAGTAGGAAGGAGTCTGAAAATCATTGTATAACATTCACCTACTTGAAAACACTAGACGCTTTGATGCCCAGTCTCATGTGGAATATCTCTTTTGTGTCTTCTTTGCTTGGTATTTTGACATTTACAAAGTAGTGGTTGAAATAGTTATGGACTGCTTTCTGATTTTAATCATCTCCTACCACATCTGAATGAAAACTATTTTATTTGTAGAAGAGTATTACTGCCTAAGAATTAGGTAATGGTAGCCTGTTATGCCTAAGGCTGTGTGTTCCATCCCTAGCAGTGCAGGGGAAAATGGTTTCTTTTCTTTTGTTCAGGTCCCCTAATTAGCAAAGGATAACTTTGAACTCTTACTCATCCTGCCTATACCTCCAGTGTGCTACCACAGTGCTAAGCATGAGTTTTGAGTTAGGTCAAAGACAGTGAGCATGAGTAGAGCATGAGTAGAGCATGTGTAGAGCATGTGTAGAGCATGTGTAGAGAATGAGTAGAGCGGTGGTGCTGTGGGCTTGCTGGGGATGCTTGTATGTTGTTGGGCATCAAGACAAAGCAGTTCACCCTACTCTGTAGAGCTGGTTCCAGGACAGGCAAGGCTATATGAAGAAACCCTGTCTTAACACTAAAGCAAGGGAGAGTTGTGGACGCAGGCCAAGGAGATAAAATTGTGGGGAAAGTCTTACTATAAACGTGGTATCTTTTATCCTTCCCCAATGTTATATCCAGTCATTGTTATTAAGTAATTGTATCATTGACAGACTGTCTCCTTTTTTCTCCTCTTTCCTCTTCCTGCCCCCACTGCAGAAGACAAGGTCTTTCTCTGTAACTCCCAATCTGGAGTACCCTGTAACCCACCACCATAGCTTCAGACGTGGGTACCCTGCTCTGCTCTTTATTTCATCTCCTGGTCTATATGTTCACTACATGGAAGAAATGCTGAGATGGTCAAAGTTCCTACCTCGTGCAGTTGATTTAGAAGAAAATAAAAACTAAGTGTAGGCTTCTTAAAACTTTATTCTGCTTATTTTTCAGATGTGTATGTGCTGAGCCATCTAATCCTAGCAACGAAACTGTAGAGCTGTGGGAGAGGAAGAACGTGACAGCAGCCAGTATTTCCTGGGCAAACCTTACCGTGTCTGTAAGTGTAGTAGGGGCTGAGGAGTGTCTCAGGCCCACGGGAACCTGGCCTTTATCTCCTCCTGTTTCGATGTAGAGATGGTCTCACACCGAAGCCTGTACTGGCCTAGAATTTGTAGCAGGCTTCTATCTCAGGACAGGATAGACTCTGCTAAGAGTCAACATCTGAGCCCCCACATCCAGGTTTTCTTAGCCTTTTCTGATTATACTTAACTGGATGATGAGTATATAGGTTATTTTCAAAATATGTTTTTTTTTAATTTTTAATTTATCTGCCTGCGTGTGGGTATGTGCATGAGTGCAGATACTCACAAAGACCGAAACAGGTGTTAGATCCCTCTCAGAGCTGGAATTCCAGACAGTTGTGAGCACCCAGTATGGCTCTGCATCTTGCACCTGTCAGCCATTTCTGCAGCCTGTTGTATTTGTTTCTTTTAAGTTGGTAAAATGTTCTTTGAGTGATTTTGATAGGAATGTCATCTATCTCTAATTGATGATGTGGTATGGTTAGCCTAGCAGAAGCTCTCTAGGTAAAGCATGAAATCGACATCTTAGATTCAGCCATGTTCACGAGTACTTTATTGGATACTTGAAAATCTCCATTTTCTCCTTCTGCCCATTCAGGAGTGTAAGACCTTCCACGGTATGTTTGTGGGATCAGCTTGTGGGCCTCACGGGCCTTATGTTCCCGATGTGCTCTTCTGGTGTGTCGTCTTGTTTTTCACAACGTTCTTTCTGTCTTCATTCCTCAAGCAGTTTAAGACCAAGAGATATTTTCCTACTAAGGTAACTGGGCTGAATTTTGATAATACTTATGCTTCATTTATTTAGTTTATTTCAAAGCAAGAATTTATTATTTAAAGCTAGTGCTTTATGCTTAATCGTTAAAAGAAATTCCTTTTAGTAAAAAATAATAATGGTGACACATGCCTTTAATCTCAGCACCAGGGAGACAGACACAGATGGAGTTTTGTGACCATCCTGGTCTACAGAGCTAGTTCTAGGACAAAGAAACCCTGTCTTTCATTCACTCATTCATTCATTCATTCATATATATTAATATATATTTATTATGATATATATCATATCTGAACACATAGGCAGATAATAGTACTCTGAGAAAGTGGAAGGTAGTTGTGATGTTGTGACTTGTTTCTTATGTTTTGAGGATGAGGTGGACATAAACTTTTATAACATTAATTATTAAAAGTCTCAGCCATGTATTAGTGGCATATTTATGACAAGGCTATAAATTATATAAAGGACAGGAAGTAATCCTATGTTTATATTATATTTATATTATTACTATAGGTGCGATCAACAATCAGTGACTTTGCTGTATTTCTCACAATAGTAATAATGGTTGCAATTGACTACCTTGTAGGAATTCCATCTCCTAAACTTCATGTTCCTGAAAAGTTTGAGGTAAGTCTTAAAATTTAGTGAGGAAAGAAAGGACTTGAACCCAGGACTTTGTGCTTATTAGATGAGCTCTTGTGAACTGCAGTCCTCAATTTACCTTTGCATTGACAAATATAGATTTAAATTTTAATACCTCTTGTCCTTCAGAGTACTAAATTCTCTAATTCATATCTACAGTGCTTTTTCTAAAAATCAATTTCATGTTACATCATTAAAATGTGTTTGGATATGGTAAGGTACCAGATTTTTGTCAGTAGTTGTTTGGGCCAATTGTGACTCATGGTGACTTGCTGTGACACTAGTTTCCAGAATTTAACACTAGGTATTTTAGGAGTTGATACAGGCAACATTTATTTTACCATAGAAAGTGTATGTGGGGGCATGCTAAAGTGTCATTCTAGTTCACTTATCTGTCTCTGCATGCTAAACCTTGTCAAAACATATTTCAAAGATGGGCACTGTGGTGCATGTCTGTAATTTAAACTGAGGAGATTGAAGCAAGAGACTTGTGATTCAAGTCCAGCATGGACTACATAGTGAGTTCCAGGCTGGCCTAGAATACATAGAACTACCTTGTCTCTTCATAATAATCAAATTCAAAGAAATAAAACCAAAAGTTCAACTCCAAAATAGTCTTTGAGTAATGAACCTCTGTTTATAATTCTTTAGCAGTTGGACTTCCTCAGGTAGGATGTGATCTGGTCAGTAGACCTTGCACTTGTCACATGTCTAGTCATCTGTTGGCTTTGTGGGGGACAATCAGGCTTCATTTACTGACCTGGAGTTGAGACATTTGGAGTGGTGGTCCTTCTCTTCCCTGCTTCTGTTGTGTATCTTCCCTGAAAGGAACTGTGTTCAACAGCACAGTTGTCATCTTAGGACTTGCAGAGGTTAAGAAGAAACTTCAGTGTTAAAGTCCAGAATTAAATACCATACATGTCACTTGAGTCTTACTTTGTATCTGTCTTAATTAGGTTTCTTTGCTGTGAAGAGACACCATGACCATGGCAAGTCTTAAAAAGGAAAACATTTATTTGGGGCTGGCTTAATTAGTCTATTATTGTCATGGTGGGAACATGGCAGTGTGCCGGTAGACGTGATGCTAGAGGAGTCAAGAATTCCACATCTTGATCTCAGGTGGCAAGGAGAGACTGGGTACCTCACTGGTTATGTAGCTTGAGCATCAGAGACCTTAAAGCCCACTCCCACAGTGTCACACTTCCTCCCATAATGCCACATATCCTAATAGTGCCACTCCTTTTGGCCAAGCTTTCAAACACATGAGTCTATGGGGGCCATTTCTCTTTAAAATCACCACCACAATGTATTAAGTTACAAGATTGTCTAGAGTTACAGAAGAGGGAATAGATGCCACTCTCGATAAAGAGTGGGCAAGTCTCATGACGAGGGCATACATGTAGGCACAGGATGACTTTCTCTGTCTTTGTGAATAATTTACCACACATCCTAGTCCAACCTCTTTTCTGTCCTTTGGTATTTTATGGAATAGATCCACTGATGTGCTATGGAAAGTTAACACAATAAAGAAATGAAACATTTGTTTTTATTTTAACCTTTGATAGCCTACTGATCCAAGCAGGGGCTGGATCATAAGCCCTTTGGGAGATAACCCTTGGTGGACCTTACTAATTGCAGCTGTTCCAGCTCTCCTTTGTACCATTCTCATCTTCATGGACCAGCAGATCACAGCTGTGATCATCAACAGGAAAGAACACAAACTGAAGGTAATAACCGTCTTCCTTCTGTATCATTAATTCCGAATTTTAGTATGAAGGGACAGTCTGGACTTACACGTGCTCCTTTCCCTCTCCAGAAAGGAGCTGGCTATCACCTGGACTTGCTCATGGTTGCTGTCATGTTGGGAGTCTGCTCCATCATGGGCCTGCCGTGGTTTGTGGCTGCAACAGTGTTGTCTATAAGTCATGTCAACAGCTTAAAAGTAGAGTCTGAATGTTCTGCTCCAGGGGAACAGCCCAAGTTCCTCGGAATTCGTGAACAGCGGGTTACAGGGCTGATGATTTTTATCCTGATGGGCCTCTCTGTGTTCATGACTTCAGTATTAAAGGTAAAACCCTATGGAGGTGTTCAACAATCTTACTTTCCTTAACATTTATACTTAGTTGTAAAGAAATGAAACATTGAAATATGTGTGAGTATATAAAATCAGTTCTTTTCTTGTATTTTAAAATCCATAAGCGTTTAAAAATACCATTTGGGAGTGTTTTTTGTATAGTAAGCGTGTGGGTTCATGAATTTGTTATAGCCTGCAATTGCAAGGAGTTAATCAATCACAGGTGATTATAACATAGTACATGCCAGGTGAGGAGGCGGGAGGGTGTAGGTAAGTGAGTGGGCGAGCATCTTCATAGAGGCAGGGGGAAGGAGGATGGGTTAGTGGGTTTCCAGAGGCGCAACCAGGAAAGGTGATAACATTTGAAATTGAAATACAGATACTATTCAATAAAAGAAAAAAAAGAACATAGTACAGGAAGTAATTGAAAGAAATGTAAAAAAGTTTCTTTAAAGTACTGTTAATGAACATAGTATGTTTCCTGATACAGTACATGAAATATAAGTAGCAAATAAAATAAAACAAAACAGGATTACCAATGAAGCATATAAGAAACCCTTAGGCACATGAGGGAGTGATAAACAGGGCACAGTGTTGTTTTATGCAGGAACTGCATAGCCTGCCATGAAGTTGATCGGTAAACTGATAGAGCAATGTTGTATAGTACTGATTGTATTTTAAAGGAGCTTGGAGACAAGAGGAGTATGTTATGTAGTCTTTTTGGGGGTGATGGCCCATTGAAGCTTTTTGAAAATTTCCCCTTATGTCTTTTCTAATGAATTATTTGTGGCATACAAAATAAAACTCAAACATGAAGAGAACTCTAAAATAAAACTTAGGCTCCATATTGATTTTTCACAATGAAAAATCACCCTGGCATGTACTATGTTATAACCACCTGTGATTGATTAACTCCTTGCAATTGCAGCCTGTAACTAATCGATCTGTGGGCTATAATTCATTGTTTTCATAAACAAGTCTTCACAGACAGTCTTTCAACTTAGTTATTTAAATTAAGAAAAAAGTGTGTGTGTGTGTGTTTGTGTTCGTGTGTAAACATGTACAATAGTGGGAGTACGAAGGTCAGAGAACAGTTTTTAAGAATCAGTTTCTGTCCTTCTGTAATGGGTCCCAGGCACTAAAGTTTGTCTGGCTTATGTAGCAGGGCTTTGACTTACTGATCCATTGGTTGACCTTTAGTTCTGTTGTTTAACTTACTCTGGTAGTATTGGATTTGGTGGCTCATGTCTGTAGTCCTAGCACTTGGGCAAGTGAGGTGTGGATGGGACTAAGACAGAATTGTAAAGCTAGCCTGTACTGCCTAGTGAGTTCCACTTATGTCAGGCTCTGCAATTAAATAGAAGGGCAGGGAAGATGGATCACTCAGTAAGGACACTTGCTGATGCCAGGTTTGACAAGATTACTTTCATACCCAGAATGCGCGTAGTGGAAGGAAATCTGATTACTGCAAGTTTTCCTTTGATCTCCACATACACATTATATATGTATATGCAGGCACACATACATGCACACATGCACACATACACATGAAGGAAGAAAGGCAGTGAGTTAATTATTCTGGTATTTATCGTCATTGTAACCTTAAATATTGTTATAATTATATTTTTTATACTTATGCTTGTTTCCTAGAACAGAGATTTTCAATGTCTACTCCAAGGGTCTTTTGGAGTCCTGATGTCCTCTCAGCATTTCACTGGGTCTTCTATTCTAAGGGCTGCAGATCTGTGAAAGGCAGAGTTTTTCATGTATGTAATTCAAAGGAGACTATTGCAGCATATTGTATACACTGAGTACAGGCACAAATGGAGGACTCTCCTTGTCTCCTGCTGAGCAGCACAAGCGAGTTACAAAGTAAAAACAGTGCTATTCTATAATTACATTTTGTTTTAGAAACTATAGATTTTCATAAAACTATATTCCTGGGCCTAGCTCTGTTGGTAACGTGCTTGTTGTGCAGGCGTAAATCATGAGTTCAGATCCCCAGCACCCATGAATAAAGACCCTGACATCCTATCACCCTGGAAGTGAGACACATGTCCTCTGATACTGTTGGCCAGTTAGTTTTCCTAACTGATAAGCTCTAGGTGTGGTAAGGGACCCTGTCTTTAAATAATAATGATAATAATAATAAAATAATCCTAAAGGGCTGGGCATAGTGACACACACCTTTAATCCCAGCATGTGGGAGGCAGGGGAATCTCTGAGTTTGAAGCCAGCCTGGTCTACAGAGCAAGTGCAGGACAGCCAGGGCTCTTTTTATCAACATGTATGCCACAAGGAAGCCTGGCACATAACTTATTTTCTGCAATTCTAAATGATGACTGATGGAGAAAGGAGGAACTCCTGTTGTATAAACCAGGATGTTGAGGCAGCGGGGCTCAGTGGAGGTTATGCAGTAAGGAGGCTAGGGCCAGTGATCACATGGAAACCCTGCCTTTAAGATCAATCAATCAGTCAATCAATCAAACAAATAAGTAAATTTAATAAAAAGGTAGAACATGATAGAGGAAGACCCGTTCACACGAAGTGTTCTTCATGCCAGCTTATCATGGTTATTAATATTATTGCTGTTACTTTTAAATTGACAGTAGCTATTTAAAGTATCCTAGTTTCATATACACAGCCAGGTTTCCTACAGAGGACCTGCCAGGATGGGGGTTTGGGATCTCTATGCTGGAATGTTTGAAGGACATAATTAGTAAACCCTGTTGTACTGCATTGGTGCTGGGCAGCAGTAATTTAATACTTCAGTGACGTGCTGTGTCAGCTACTCTGCTGAGATTTAATTGTACCGCAAGCTGAAGGACAGAAAGGACTGAGGAGAAGGGACTTGCTCCTCATCCCTGACTGTGCACATTCCCTTTTAAGGAACGGTCTGTCGAGCAAATGTATAAACAGTACACCTCTTTGCTTCTTTCCTGTAGGAATGCTGGTCCAGTCCTTATCACAAAAGAACTTTTAGTTCTGTCACTATAGTTACTCATCAAATATATTTCTGTACACCCATTACTGTAGAATTACTTCAGTGTGATGAGTTCTAATTGTAGTAATTTTATTTGCAGTTTATTCCGATGCCAGTTCTATATGGTGTTTTCCTTTATATGGGAGTTTCTTCTCTGAAAGGAATTCAGGCAAGTATTAAATAACGGAACTATTTAAACATTGCAGAAGTTGTATTTGTGACTATTTTTGGTTTGGTTACATAAAATCGACATTTACCGAGTGATTATTGCTCATTGCATATCTTACCCCAAAGAATGAGATGATTAACTCAGCTCCTTTTGGCATACTTGCTCAGTGAAGACGAGTGTAATGAGGGAGGGTCTAGGGTCAGGACGAAAGGCCCATTTCTATACGGAGAGCAACACTTTTCAGTACTGAGAAAGGCTGATTAGCTTTTTATAACCATGTATGTTACAAGGAAGCCTAGCATATACATTGTTTTCTGTAATTCTAAATGAGGACTGATGGAGGAAAGGAGGAAGTCCTGTTGTATAAACCAGGATGTTGAGGCAGCGGGGCTCAGCAGAGGTTATGCAGTAAGGAGGCTAGGGCCAGTGATCACCATGCTTTGTGGAAACTGTCTGCTAAAATTTACCCAGGTTTGTGCAGACCCGAATGGAAACTGTAGATTAGCAGTGATTCTCACAGTGGCTAACTCTTCTTACAAAAACTATGTTCTCCAGCCACTCAATGATGTAAATAAAAGTAGCTGTCACTTCCAAAAGCCAGCTTTTTTTTTTTTTTTAAATCGTGTCTACTAACTTAGTTAGGGATACTATTGCTGGGAAGAGCCACCATGACGACAGCATCTCTTATAAATAAAAACATTTCATTGGTGCTGGCTTACAGTTTTAGGGGCTTAGTCCATATTCTCATAGTGGAAAGCATGGTGACTAGCAGACAAACATTGTGCTTACTAGAGTTCTACATCTTCATCCATGGGCAGCAGAAGTGAATGCCACACAAGGCCTAGCTTGAGCATCTAACCTCAAGGCCCACCTCCTACTGACCCACCTCTTCCAACAAAGCCACACCTCTATCTAATAGTGGCCTGTGGGGGCCACTTATAATGCAAACCACCACATCTACCATGGTGAAGGAATGATACTATCTTACTTACTTGATTTTTATAACAGTTTTGTGAGGTCAGTAGGTTATTTCTAGTTCATAAATGAGGAAATTAAAGTTCAAAAACATCCAGTGGATGATTTATAGATCTCTGTTCATAGCTTTAGTGGTATTAAGCTTAGAAAAATCTCGGAAGACTTTGTATTTAATTTTCCATCCTGGAAACAGATCAAAGAGATTCAGTGCATTTGGAATTTGACCATATAAGACACATTCATCAAAATGTAGTAATCTACCAAAGTAGACTACTTTGTTTTGTTTGCTTTTTTTGAGACAGGGCTAACCTCATAGGCTGGATTGAACCTACAGTAGTCTCTTGACTCATTATCAAGAATTGTAGGATTACTGGTGTACACCACCAGTTCTGTCTGCTTTGACTTTCTTCTTCTTCTTTCTCTTTAATCCAGAGAACATTCTTCGGTGCTATTAGAACACACTCAAGATCTTACTTTTATTTATTTATTTATTTATTTATTTATTTATTTATTTATTTATTTCATACTCAAGATCTTATAGTTCCATTTAACATGCACATGTGCGCGCACACGCACACACACACACACACACACACACACACACACACACACACACCCTAAAATTATTTCTTAAATAGTTAGGATGTTTTTGTTGATGGCGTCTTTTCTTTTTCTTCATTGCATGTGTAGTTTTTTGACCGTATCAAATTATTTGGAATGCCTGCCAAGCACCAGCCGGACCTGATCTACCTCCGCTATGTCCCTCTCTGGAAGGTGCACGTGTTCACGGTCGTCCAGCTGACCTGCCTGGTTCTGCTCTGGGTGATCAAAGCCTCTGCTGCTGCAGTAGTTTTTCCCATGATGGTGAATTTTTCAGATTTATTTTGTTATTAATTCATAATGGAATTATTATTTTCATTGTAATCTTTAAAAATTTATAATTGGCCTTGAGGAAGAAATGTGTCCTTTAAATATATGAATTGTTTTTAAAATGTTGATGTACTGTTTCTTGTTATGAACTAGTAGTTTGCATTTTAAGTATTCTCATATTCTGAAGTTGTTTAGTTTTGATATTTTAGTTCTTGGACTGGAGGGTTCTGTTTTGTAGTTCTAAATACTGTTACTTAGAACATTTATAAAGCAGATGTGATAGGCAGATGCATAAGGCATAGCAGCTACACACTCTTGGCCTTGAAGTGCGGTCTACAATGTGTCTTTGTCAGAAATTGTCAGATCTAAAGGTTTAAAACTTAGCAAGGCCATGGAGAATTTTAATAAGTCACAACCCACATAATCTATTAAGTTATCTTCAATATTATTATTTTTTGCACAAGAATTATACAGATTGGTGATAGCTGTCTTTTTATGAGTACTATATAAAAGCTAGTACCCTGGCTACAGGAAACATTAAAAGACTCAATTGTTATAGTTAGCTGAGCTATACTTCCTGATCACAGATAAATTCATGTCAGTGTGAAGCTATTAAAACGTAACCGTTACAGATTTAGAAATTCAGTTCTGTACAAAACTCCAGGCCAAAGACTCCTATAGACTTAAGGAAAAAACATTGTAAGGAAGTGTTTCTGAAGCTTTGCGAGCAGGTAGGGTGTATACTCAGAGGAAGATGTGCACCATACATAGGCTTTATCATCCACTAAGGCAAAATAAATGTAGCAAAAATCAGTAATAGACTTTATGTAGTAATAGGTTTTAAATAGTGTTTATGTGAGCTCAAGAAGGAGAAAAGAGATGTAGCCACATGTGCACAAAAGAGTCAAGTGGACTTCAGTCCATTAGACACCTAGAACACAAGGGTCTGTGCATATTTCTCTGTAAAGGGCCAGATAGTAAATACGTTAGGCTTTGCTGATCAGGAGAATGTTCTGTATGTACTTGAATAATATAAGAGAGAAATACATTTTTATAATTCATTACTTGTAAAATTAAAGGAATAGTTGGAATGTTTTTAATGCAGAATACTAAAGAGAAGGATGGCACTCTCTGTCACTGAGAGGACGTCTCACTCTGTTCGGGTTCAAGGTCAATACTGCATTATTGCCAGAGTTGGGGGTCTTACTGAGTAGGAGTAGTGCTTAGAAAGTGTAAAGATGGGGTCTTACTGAGTAGGAGTAGTGCTTAGAAAGTGTAAAGATGAGGGTCTTACCCAGTAGGAGTAGTGCTTAGAAAGTGTAAAGATGAGGGTCTTACCCAGTAGGAGTAGTGCTTAGAAAGTATAAAGATGAGGGTCTTACCCAGTAGGAGTAGTGCTTAGAAAGTGTAAAGATGAGGGTCTTACCCAGTAGGAGTAGTGCTTAGAAAGTATAAAGATGAGGGTCTTACCCAGTAGGAGTAGTGCTTAGAAAGTGTAAAGATGAGGGTCTTACCCAGTAGGAGTAGTACTTAGAATGTGTAAAGATGGAGTTGGTTTTAGCACTGAAATAAAAAAGGAAAACAGACAAACCTCTAGCCTCAGAATTATTCTAAAGTTGTCTATAAAATCCATTCTTAGTTTATGAGCTGTACAAAAATTGCTGGTGGCCCATATTTGACCTACGACCTATGAATTGCCACTTCTTGATCTATTGGAAGTGAGTTATTATGGTCCTGTTTAATGAATTTTCACAAGTAGCCCAAGCAGAAGGGTTAGACCAGGGCATAGTCCAGGTGCGAGATGGGACTAGGAAAGTAACTCAGAATACTAGGCTCAGGTAGGTGAATGTTGAAACATCAGATGTGGATTGTATTTTTAGAAATAAAGAGAAGCTAGACATTTTTCTCAGGAAACACTAATAAGATGTCACTATTAAACCTAATGAAGCTGTGAAGGATCTATAGTACCTTCTTATTACATACAGCCAGCTTAAAATGCTAGCATTTAAGCTTAGCACTATTAATTAGCATCACATACTGTAATAAAGCAGATAGTGATATTTCAGCATCAAAAGGAATTATCAGTATATATATGCTTACACACCTTTCTTTCTTTAAAAATTTTATTTTATTTATATCAGTACACTGTAGCTGTCTTCAGACATACCAGAAGAGGGCATCAGATCCCATTACAGATGGTTGTGAGACCCCATGTTGGGGCTGGGAATTGAGCTCAGGACCTCTGGAAGAGCAGTCAGTGCTCTTAACCGCTGAGCCGTCTCTCCAGCCCCCCTTACACACTTTTCAACACTTTAGTTATAATCTAATGAAAAAAAGACTGAAGAACCTTACTACTGGTAACAGTTGTAGTTTGAGTATTTGGATAAGAACACAAGTATTAGATATAAGCCTTAGCAAATGTTCTCTTTCTCTCAGTGTACGTATTACGTTTCTGTCTCTCCCATCGTCTTCAGGTTCTTGCATTAGTCTTTGTGCGCAAGCTCATGGATCTGTGCTTCACAAAGAGAGAACTCAGTTGGCTTGATGACCTCATGCCAGAAAGTAAGAAAAAGAAAGAAGATGACAAGAAGAAGAAGGAGAAGGAGGTAAAAAGGCATCCATCCCTTTGTTTAAGGATTCGCACCACTCAGTGGGTCCTCTTACCATCCTCAAGGAGCCTTATGAAGCCCAAGCCCTCCTGATTATTCCATGTTAGTGAAATGAGGCGGAGCGGTAGGCGGTGTTACCCAAACACTGCTTCTTACCTGTCTCACCATGTTGCATAGTCTGGAACACAAAAACAAAACAAACAAAAATAAGGTTGAGCAGTACTAAAGCATCACACAGTAATTTTATTATTAGCACACTGGGTGTGTTAATGTGCAGTACAATAACTGTTTTAGTGGTCTGACATCACTAATGAAGTTTAAATGTTCTTAAGAGAGTTCATCTGGTGAAAGCAATTACCATACAAGCACAAGGACCTGAGTTCACAGTCCTTACCTGCACCCAGTTTAAAAGCTGGGTGTAGTTGTTTGTACCTGCAGTTACCACCCTCTGGATCCTAGACAGGAGCTTCAGATTCAGGAAGAGACAACAAGTGTATCAAAGCAGTAGATGAAGTGTCACTGTCTTAGTTAGGGTTTTACTGCTGTGAAGAGACACCATGGCCAAGACAACTCTTATAAAGGACAACATTTAATTGAAGAGGTAAAATTCATGATCATGATGGTAACAAGCACAGCAGCCTACAGGCAGACATGGTTGTAGAGGAGCCCAGAGTTCTGCGTCTTGATCCAAAGGCAACCAGGAGAGACTAGATTCCACAGGCATTCAGGAGGAGGCTCTCTTCCACACTGGGTGGAACTTGAGATCCCACGCCCACAGTAGCACACTTCTTCCAACAAGGACACACCCACTTCCCGTGTACCAAGCATATTCAAACCACCACAGTTATGGAGCAAGACACCCGATGATCTCTCTTCTCTATAGGGACACACACAGACAGACACACATGCAAATAAACCCATAACCAAACGTAAGTCCCTCAAACTTGTACGTTTCGGGGTTCTGTCCATGCTGCTTTGAATTCTTGAGTACAAAGTCCTCCTCGCAGCCTTCCAAGTAGCTGGAAATGAAGGCATACCGCCATGCCAGACTGTTTTTTTAAGTTTTTGTTTTAAAATGCATTTATCTATTATTGTGTATGTGTAATGCTCAGAGTGTGCATGTGGAGGCCTCTATGCCACGACACACATTTGGAGGTAAGAACACAGCTTTCAGAAGTGTGCTCACACTTTATGTGGGTCATGGGGTCAGGTTTATGTCGCATCAGCTACCTTTTCATCCTGAGCCTTTTCCAGCCTGTTTTTGTTCTCATTCACTATTATGTACCACCATTAATTGATCTACACAGTTATATTTAAAAATACTTCATTCTGGATTTGATGGCTTGTTTTTAAACTTTTTACTCTGTTACTATATAGGCAGTAGAAGCAATATGTTTTGTCGATTGTAGTATTTTCCTCAGTATTATCTTAGGGTTGTTATTGCTGTGATTAGACACAATGACAAGAAATGTCTTGGGGATGAAAAGGTTTATCTCATTCACAACTATGCAAAAGCAGTGAAGGCAGGAACTCAGGTAGTGCAGGACCCTGGGGGCCATGAGAAGTGCTCCCCATAGCTTGCTCCTCTTGCTTTTCTGTAGAGCCCAGAACCAGTAGCCCAGAGGTAACCCCATCTACAGGGCTGAGTCTTCCCATCAGTGAGTCATTATTAAAATGCCTTACAGACTTTGCGTGCAGTTGGATTTTTATGAAGGCATTTTCTCAGTTGAAGCTCCTTCCTCTCTGATGACTCTAGCTTATATCAAGTACTAATTTTTAAAAATGTCATGGTGTTACTTAAATATAGATAGGGAAGGAATATACTTCTCAGCCAGAATTATGACTAGAATAGTCATTGCAACTACTTGAATGAAGTTCTAAATTTAAAGTAAGAGTTTTGATTCCCTTAACACTGCATGCATAAGTATGTAAGTTATTGGATATTTTTGTAGAATATTGTTTATTTCCAAAGTATATAAAATATAAGCAGGTTATGTTGCTTGCTTTTTGTATGAGTTGGTTCAGAAGCATATACATTTCAAGAACAAAAGTGAAAATGCATTTTAAATGCCTAGGGATCTATTTCCTCGTTGCTTTTTTTCGGTGACTTTGTGTTACTGCTCCCTCTGTCTAGCATGTAGTCTCCATTTTCAGATTCACCTTCTGGATCAGAATAGCTGATAAGTCAGACTAGAACAGAAGCAGTGGAAAGAAAACAGAGGCAAAAATGAACATTATCTGTGTGGGAGAAACTTTTGAAACTGCCATTCAGCTTGTCCAAGTTCTCCCCCACTGAGTTACAGAGAATGCTAGGACATTAGTGTAGTAGTTGTAAATCTGGGTACATTGTCATATTGGCATAATGTTTTTGTTCAGTGTGTAAAGATTATCCTTGTGTTATTCAAATATTGATTTCTCTGTCCTCATCTCTTGCTTCAATCTGGACATGCATTGTAATTCTTATGTCAAGAATCTTCCATCTCAAGTTTACCATTTTATTCTCTGCTTTGTCAGTCAGCAGACTGTTGGGTAAAAGAGAGAGAAGGGTGGGACTTATGCCAGTCAGGGGGGGACAGAGAAGAGTAAAGCAGATTGAGCTATAAGGGAGGAGAAGGAACATCATGGAAAAAAATGGATCTGAAGCCTAGAGAGCCAGACCAATACTTAAAATGCAAGTGTCTTGGGGGTTCTGGCTGGGAGGTAGCCATATTAGCTTAGAGGATTAGAGTAGATTAATGACTGACCAGGTATTGTGGTAAAGCATGATTAAATAAATGTCGGTCTCTTCTGTGTTGTTTCATTGGGGAACAGGCTAGGATTAAGAAACCAGCTGTTCTATTCATTTACTGCATACATTTACATTAAAGTTACCATTACTTTGTCACTTGGCAGTGGGATTTGTGATGGGGGATGAGCTTGAGTACTCTCTGCTCCCTCTGCTTCTTTGGGTCTTTTCTCCAGTATTAATGGTCATAATTTTAGTTTATGTTTTTGTTCAGGTGGTTTTCAACCTAGGATGATGTCCCACCTAAGGGGCATTTTCAGTGTCAGAGGTATCTTTTTTATCACCACTGGAGGAACAGTGGCACACAGTAACATTTGGACTTGAAAAATGTCTTAAATCCACGATGTTCCCTAAAACAAAGAGGCGTGCTCTGTCTGTCAGTGTTCTTACTGAGGAGACAGCCTCAGTGGGTGACAATCTTTTACTCTGCACACTGCTGAGACACGAGATTTCAGTTCTGTCTTCCTTGCTATGTATGTATGGTAACCAGTACTCAGACCTAAGTTATACTCATTTTATACAGTATTGATTATTTTTAGAAATAGGGTTATTCCTTGGGAAATAAGTTTGTACAAGTAGTTATTTTATTTCATACTATAAGTATGTGTTCCTATTGCCAGAAGAAGTTTTCTGTTAGGGTAGATACTTGTTTAAATAATGCTGTCAGTTTGGCTTTCCAAGTCTTTAGGGTATTTTTGGAAACAGATCCTTCTGGAGATGTTTTGGAGGAAGTAATCTCTTCGTGTCTGTGTGTGCTTTAAAGGAAGCTGAGCGGATGCTTCAGGGTGACGGGGATACTGTGCACCTCCCATTCGAAAGGGGGAGTCTCCTACAAATTCCAGTTAAGACCCTAAAATATAGGTAAGATACAACTTTACTTTGTATGCTGTGTTTTTCACACGTGTCAAGTGTACAGGTAAGGCATGTGATATTTCTTTGAAATAATGGTGAATAAATGTTTCTGCAGGGTAAGCACAGTGGCAGGTTAGAAGGCTGGCCATTGAACATTTGATTGATTGGGTAAAAGCCTGGTAACAGTTCCAAGGCTTTGTCTTTATTTTGTGATACTACGCTGCAGTCTTAATGGTGTTTGTTTGTTTGGGCAAGATCTTACAGTTTAGCCATGGTTTACCTGGACCTCACTGTGTAGACTAGCGTGTCCTCCACAGAGATCCCTCGGCCTCTACCTCAGAACGCTGGGATTGAAAGTATGTACCATCATGCCCAGCTGCAGTCTTACCTTAAACATTATGATGTATGAACAGAGGTGGAAGGTTTTTAAGCATTAGTAAAGTATTTGTCGCTTATAATTGGGATTACACTGTGATTTTAATGTGATCTAATTTCTTCTTTTTGTAGTACTTGGTATTGAACCTAGGACTGTGTGTGCTTGGCAAGCCCTACTGAGCTACTTCCCTACGCTTTACAATCTGGGTCGCCATTGCTATGATCAAACACAATGACTAAAAGCAACTTGGGGAGGGAAGGATTTACTTTTCCTTGCTTTTCTTTATCACTGTTTAAGCAATCAGGTCAGGAGTTGATTCAGAAGTCATGAAAGATTTTGGCTTACTGGCTTGTTCTCCTCATAACTTACTCAGTAATAGAGCACCTAAGACTACTATCCAGGGATGGCACCACCACTACCACATGTGTTCTTCCCTATAACTAATTAAGAAAACGCCTTTCAGGCTTGCCTACAGCCTGATATGGAGGTACAGTCTCAGTTGAAGTTTTCTCCTCTTAAATGACCCCACTTTATCAAGTTTTCATAAACTAGCCAGCCCACCAACCCACATGCTGTTGTTTGTTCTTAGACAGGAACTTACTGAGTTGCCCACTGCCCTTGGACTTACCGTGGCCAGCTGCTTCAGCCTCTGCCTCCTGGTAGCTGTAGCTGCGTGCTCGCACTGCCCGTCTCATTAATATGCTCTAGTGTGACATGTGTCATAGCTTGTTTGCGTGAATTGTTTTTCTTTTTGTAAAGAAAAGGGACTTTATCTGTGGAATATTCATATTACTTGTGACCAGTAACATTAAGCACATGTTATTTATGGGTATAATCATTGCATTGGGGGTCTGGCATCATTTTGCAGTATTTCATAGAAATGTTGAAAGGTTATATTTGACTTTTATAGTAAATTCTTTGATTTTGATACATCTGATGAAATAACACTTGGACACTAAAACTGCGGGAATATCTAGTTAAAAGTTAGTGGGGTCATTTTGTTGTTGTTGTTGTTGTTGCCAAATTACTACTTTCAGAGCTTAATTTTCAGTTTGTGTGTGTGTGTATGTGTGCGCGCGCGCGCGTGCGTGCGTGCATTTTCTTCCAGCATTTAAAAAAATGATTTGTAAAAGAAAGGAGCTTTTTTTTGCTTATATACTGTGAATTTTTACTTGATGAGAGTGTCAGTTGTAAGAGTTTTGACTAAATTTCTCTTTTTTAGGCTTCTAAACTGGTTTTTATTTTACCTCAATGATACAGCCTAGAAGATTGGGTGTTGTGGCTGGAATACTGTTGATGAACTACATAAATCCAAACTGAATTTTGCTCACATAAGCAACTCTGCTTTGGGGTTTAAGGAACATGCATTTCTCTGTGAAGACTGGCTAGCAGAACTCTAGGTTTATGATAATTTGTTACACTTTAGTGTAGGTGCACGTCAAATGTTTTCTCAATTTTTAAATTGGTGAAAACAAGAAATTATTTGATGCTAATAAAAATGACAACATTAATGCTTTTGCAAGTGCTGGATACTAACCAAAAAGTGTATTTGTTCTTCAGTATTGACCCTTCAGTTGTTAACATATCAGATGAAATGGCCAAAACTGCCCAGTGGAAGGCACTTTCCATGAATACTGAGAATGCCAAAGTAACCAGACCTAACATGAGGTAGCTATAACCTTATGCCTTTGTAACTGTTGCTAGTGTCCACTCACTGATTCACCTAATGTATCTAAGTATATCCTCTTTGTTGGACAGAACCAACGCCACTCCCTTTCCTTCCATCTGTTCTTCTACCTTGATTGTGTTCTGCTGTGGATTGTGATGATTACGTATTATAATTTGAAATTTAAAAGTGCATTGTTCAAAACAGGACTTTCACCACTTTATAATAAAAATAAATTCTGCCTAGCAGCGTATATATATTTTGCGGATATAATTATATTAACAAATTAAGTATATATTCATAATTAAAGATTTGGTTGAATATAATTATATTCAAATTAAAAGAAAGTTACTAAAAGTGAATGCTACTGGGCATAGTGACTCACACCTGTAATTACAGTTCTCAGGAGGCAAAGGCAGGAGGAGGGACCCAAGGTCAAGGTTGGTGTGGTACGTGTACCAAGTTCCAGGCCAGCCAAGTTTTCATAGCAAGAACCTGGTCTGAATAAACAAGTAGACAGATACGTTAGCTAGCTAGCTGGATTGATTGATAGACTGATTGATAGATAGATAGATTGATAAATAAATGACAGACAAGCAAGTAAATAAATGAATAAATGAATATGCTTTCTTTTGACCAAAGAATAAAGAAAAAGAGTTGTTTTTCTAGTGTTTTTTGTTTTGTTAATCTTCTTTGGGTAAGATACAAATTCTCAGGATGATAATTTTAAAGAAATTTAATTCACACATACAAACATAGACACAGGAAATCAGTTTTATCACCATATATATCTGTGTATATGGGTGTATTTTTTTCCTATGTATGAATAAATATAAATCCAGTTTTGCAGTGAGTCATATATTGAAACTTATTATTATACAGCACTTTTTTTGTTGTTTTTCTTCCTTTGCTTCAAGTGCAGAGACCCCAGGAATCTTATTTTGATATTAGAACTTTAGATTTTATGTTGGAACAAGTGAGACACCTTCCCGGGAGTGCTCAGTGTTTCATATACTGCACTGTCTCTTCACCGGGTGTTGGTTATTCTGCCCAGGCACTCGGTCATGTCATTCCAGGCCTTTCAACCTGTTCTGTGTAGCTGCTTTCTCTTTGAGCTCTGCCTTGTGATAAGTATTTACTTATTCATTCCTTTCTTTTCATAAAGTCCATGTTCTACTTCATCTGCAACCTTCCTTTTTTTTTTAAATTTTATTTTGATATTTAAAACAGGGTCTTATTGTGTAGCTCTGGTTTTCCTAGATCACACTATATAGCACTGGCACTGGCTGTCCTAGAACTCACAGAGATCCACCTGCCTCTGTCCCAATGCTGGAATTAAAGGTGTGCACCAGCATGCCCAACTCTTAATATATTTTTTGATCTTCATTTCTTTACTTCTGATTTTCTAAGCTTGACTGTTCCTTCTTTCAGTTTCTGTCTTTATCCTATTGGATTTTGCAATTCTTTGAACTTCTCTCAGTTCCTATGCACGTTCTGCCAGCACCCTTGACTCGGATCGTTAATATTGTTATGGTGAAACTAAAGGCTGTGTAGTAATACTAGTGCGTACCTTTTGTATTTAGCTTGTCACGTGGGTTGGCCCTGTATTCAAAATCACATGTGTAAATAAACCATCTTCCCTTTACTCGTGCTAAAAATGTGATGTGTTGACAACAGGAAAGGGTTCAAAGAGAGTGAGGGGCTGAGTATGGATCAAAATACAGACTGTTTGTATACAGAAGCATCCAGATTATAATACCCAGTTGAAAATTGGTGTTAGCAAGCAATTCAGAGGTATATTGTAGATACTGTGTGTTGACAATTTGACAATTTAGAGTTCATTCTTTTAAAAATAATTTTTTTCTCATTGTTTGTTTTAAACAGCCCTGAAAAGCCTGTGAGTGTGACAATAAATTTCGAAGATGAACCATCAAAAAAATACATGGATGCTGAAACTTCATTGTAAAGTCAAACCAAAAGGAATATATAGAGATATATGCCTATCTGTGTGTATGCACAAACACACACACACACACACACACACACACACACACACACACACACGCACGCACGCACGCACACATTTATATGTATGAAAAGCACATGTGCCATGCAGTTAATGTGTAACAGTACTTTGGGGCTTTTTCAAGTAGCATCAGATGTTTGTTGTGAGCACCATGGAGACTGCATTAATGAAGTGGTCTCTAGAAGCAAGGTACATGAATTTTTACTCCAGATATTTTTTTGGAGAGTAAAGCCTTTCTGTTTTGCAATAGAAAGATGTGGAGAATGTGTTCAATCTGCTTTTCTTAAATCTCTGTCAGTGGCAATCAATCATATCAACCTTAAGTGATACATACTTAGTCTATATACTTAAAGTTTCGACCTGGATTTCAGAAGGCTTTGCTTCCCTTTTGGTAGTGTTCATAGGTAGAATAAGGAGCCTGCCCATGTGGTGAAAATGACACGTCCTGCCTTCTCTGTGGGCTTTCTTCATGTAACTGTCCATCATACTTCACAGGTGGTGAACATAGAGGTGATTAGAAGTTAGCAGAGACTGTCTAGGAGGGAACTTTATGTTTTAGAAGTTATTTTTAAATTTTAAAACTTTCATATCTGAGCTTCCATTTAGATGGTACATTAAAAAAATTGATGTCACTTCAATTTAAGACCCACTCAAGTCATAACGTTTTGAGTTTTCAAACCTATGAAGTGCCCATTTACAGTGGTTAAATTTTGTTACCTTTGTGGCAAGCCTTTTCCAGTACTCAGTACTTGCCTACAAACCAGAGTCCCACTGTTCTTTGTCTTCGTTCTTTACGTAGGTGGTCAGGTTCAGGTATCTTTCTGTTGTAAGTAGTAATAAAGAGTCAGCACCCTTTCAAGTAGGCTTGTGATCAATGTTCCTTTATAAGAATTATATTTCATTTTCTGTGCTTATTTTTCTACTATATAAAATGTATTTAATTGGTTAGTATCCATAATTTCCTTTTAAATATTTTATTTATTATAATTGATGTGATACTTAAGTGTATAAATATTTGAGACAGTAACAAACACAGAGTACATTGCACCTGTTGTAGATGTTTGTGCTCACTTGCATTTCTGTTCAGTACCTGAAAGCAGGTGGCAAATTCTACATCCATAGTATAGACTACTGCCATATTACATTTTCAAAGGAAGTTGGATATTTCCTGTACAGCTCAGATCCAATGGCATTTTGTCCTGTTCTGTGAGAGCACTGAGTTTCCAATACTTCTGAGCTGTTTCTTAAGCATGTGGCAAATATTCTTAGCTCCCCACAGAGTAAGTAAATGCTGTTTTAACCTTTGGGACAGAATGTTTGGGGCCAGGAAACTTGATTTGGCAAAGGATAGGTAACACGTAGAAATGGGGAGAAACCCCAGAAGCACTGAAGGTGATGGAACATAGAGGTTTGGGAAAATGTCTTAAGGGAATTCTAGTGTTCTCTAGCCATTGCAAACTAAATTACAAAAGTAGGAAGAAATTCTATGCATCTTTAGATCACATGCATAGAATTGCCCAAAGTGGATTATTTTTAGCAACTTTGAAATCATTTTAGTTTATTCTAAACAATGTACCAATTAGTGTAATTCCCTCATCTGAGATCACATAGTTGGATTCTTTTTAAAATAGTAGTTGGCAATATCTAGTACTATCTGTGGAGTTCTATTGGACTTCTTAGCATATGATGGGAGTGTCGCCATGGTGCTTACAGTCATAGGTGACCTCCATTGAAGTGGTTCCTTTTCATTCAGCAGCACATTGGTTTCTGAAGTTTCTGTTTGCTGCTAATTATAACCCATCCCACCCCCGATGTACCCAAACATTTCCTTGTGTCAGGACATCAAAGGGTTAAATGTATTTTACAGGAAGTGACTTTAAAATTTAAACTACAAATTACCTGGTATCATAATCTTCCTGTGACTTATTAAATTATATGTGCATTATCCAGAGTGGGGGCGGGGGCATGACGTACAGAATACTTTGCATCTAAGATGCTTCACTGTGGTTTTGGTTATTGATGCTTTCTGCTTTCTTTTGACTACTTGACTTACAAAGTGATCTGATGCGACCACTCCACTGAAGAGCAGGGTAACTGACTGCTTCCTTCAGGTGGTCACATTTCTCGTGCTATTTTCGAAAATAACAATCATGAATAACATTCATTGCAAGACAGCAAGAGAGATAATTTAGTATATATATTGATTTTTTTAAATGCTGCCTTAAATAGGTGTATATGAGCAGTAGTAATTGCTATGTACTGATTTACCTCAAGGTGCAAAATAATTAAACTTGTACATACCCATTTACAGAATAAGTTCAGAGACACAGCCCTGCACTTTCTTAGATGCCTTGATTTTCAGATGGAGCTTAGTGCTACTGAACACCATGGCCATGGGGCCACCTCAGGACGTTCTTCCCTCCACCATATTTTATTTATTTATAGATGTGTGTTTACAAAGACTGTAATGAAGCCTGGTGTTAACTATCTGAAACTTACTTCCTTTCTCTTGCTATTTCAATCTAAAGTAGGAGCCTTTGAGAAAACAGTAAACTAGCTTCCCAATGCTAAAGGGGTGATTCTATATATATTTTTAATAATATTAGATACGCAAAGTGAAGTACAAAGTCTTTAAAATATTGTGTGAGTGTTTGTGTATGTGTATGAAATCACTCTTTAACTCTCTTAACTTTTTTAAAACTCGTGGTGTACCAATGTTCAGATTTGCCAAGCTTTCCCTAAGACACGTAGGATGAAATGTTTTTGCGTGTTAATGCATGTATTTGTAAAGACTTGTTTACTGCTGAAAATCACTGACTCTTGTTTCCATCCCCAAAGTGTTTGTTCCTTTTGCATACTGGAAGGTTGGATTGAGCATAAGCTTTCTGGCTTTCCTTTCACAAAGGCAGGTTCAAAATTGTGCAGACAGAAGAATGGCTGCTGGCGGTGAGCTGTGGCATCAGAACTGCCTGTAGTGTCACCAGTGTGGGCAGTGTCACCAGTGTAGGCAGTGTCACCAGTGTGGGCAGTGCCAGCATTGTGGGAAGCTCAGCAGCTTCAAGTCTGCGACCTGACCAAGTGCTCAGAGTGGGATGTGGGAGCCATTAACAGAGCATTGTAATTCAGATGGTTATTTAAGTAACTTCCATGTCTGAAATTTATTTATGTTATCATTTGTAGCACAAATACATGAACTGTCTTCATTTAGTCCAACAATTATTTATTTTTAGAAAGTAAATTGAAAGACAAGCTGCATTCAACTTTTAAAATAGTGTTCTAATCACAAGATGTGATCATTTAAATTGTAAGGTCTCTTTTAACTTCCTGGAAAGTAGATTGTCAAAAGGAATCATGTAAAGATTATTTTAAAATTTTAACTGTATGTAGTTAGAGTGTAAACCCCAGCTCTGTGGTCTCTAATCATATTTTTTGCACATTCATTGTTTCTGTTCTGTAGCTTTTCTTGTATTCCTTTAAGATATTTGGCATTGTAGGGGTAAGGTGTCTTCCAGTGTTTACTATGTTAAGCTTAAATTAAAATTTAAATTTATTGTCCATTTATATAATATTTGATACTTTGGTGTAACTTCTCAATACAGTTACAATTTTTATGACATTTATAATTGCAATCGTATTTTCTTTTGTAATAAAATCCAAAGTCAATTAAACAAATTGTAGACCTGGTATTTCTCATCTATATGAAGTACAAGTCTCTACCTGAGTCTATAATGTGAACCATCCTGCCTTTCACATTTGTTTCCTAATTGTTAGAGAAAACTATTTTTTGTAGATGTTATTGAAAGAGCAATAAAAGTCTACATAGCAAGTTGTTGACTGTTTTTTTTTACTTTGTTATAAGGAGAACTGAAAATCTTTTTCTGTTTAAACTGGGGGCAGGGAGAAAGGGAAGTAAGTGACTTCTGTTTCCTGCACCCAGTGTGCGTGCGTGTGTGTGTGTGTGGGGGGGGGGTATTAAAGGTAATGTTCATCTTAAATGCCAATCCAACTTTGCTTTCTGTTTTAAACCTAAAACCTTTACCCTGTCACGTGTGTTGTCGTTTTCTTGATAACACTGACCTCTCTGTTGCCTGTTTCTCTTGACTTATTTTGACTTGGGTTGACTTCGCTCCTGTTTTTTACATCAAGAACCTTGTGTCTCATTGTAAATTTGCTAAGCCATGGGAGTGAGATGAAGAAAAATATAGCCTTGGAAAGTTCTGTTACACTTGGGAGAGGTGGTTGACACTTGGCAGACACAGGACTATTGTTCCTGTTGTTTACCAGGAGGGGTCTCTCACTCATGGTTATTTGCTGTGATGGTTCTGCCTGCCTGCCTGATCTGAGGTGAGTTGTCTTGGTGAGTCTTGTGTTCTCATGGTGGACCTGCTGCTCCTCTGCTTGCAATGGGAATTCTTCCAGTGCTTGCAAAACCTTTTCTGCTTCTGCTTTTCCCCCCAATGCCCACTTAGTCAGCATTGACTAATTGCACTCCCATCTCTGCAAATGTTCTCAACCACTGAGCCATCTCTATAGTCTTTTCTTATTTTTTGTTATTGTCAGGCCTCAGTACATTTTACTTTGTGTAATTTAGACATTCATTTCAAGATAGTAAAGGAAAGAAACAAGAAATGGGTAAGTCTCTTAGGGTTGAACTGTATTACATGGCTTGGGCTTGGCTCCCATAGAGTCATGGATCCTTGTCACACAGCCTGGGTCCTTACATTGGAGCTTCTGTGGGGTCATGGATACTTATTGCACAGTGCATGCTGGATCCTTATGTTCGGAGATCCAGATCCAGGGTGTCAGACTGTCTTATGGAGCAAAGGGAAGGTCAAAGTTTTAATTTCACATTTATTTTATGAGGAAGTAGGAAGCCCATTTGATATCCTACAGAAAAAAGTCAGTCTTTAGCTTGTTACATTGACTCCTTGCTTGGCAATTAGGAGTTTACAAAAATACTTTGTATTCTGCTTCAGCTTCCCAAGCCCATGACCTCTCCAGCTGACAGTTGGAAGCAGCAGCCTTGAGGTTTTATGACTTTAGTGCTGTTTCCTCGCCCATACTTTCATTTCCATTATACAACTGTACTTTTAAATTCTTACTTGACTTTTGTTTTGATTTAACGTTTTGAGGTTGTACCTCATGTAACCCAGTCTAGCTTTAAATTCCTCTTGCTTCAGCCTAATGAGTGCCAAGAGCCCCAAACCCCAGTATCATATATACTTAAGTGGGGAAGGCCCTGTGCCCAAGGGCATTGTCACAGTCACAGCCCTGTGTTTTATCACCACAGAGCCAGTCAGTGGTCCTTTTCTCTTTCCATCACTTCCTAGTTGCCAGGCCGCTTGGACCATCCTCATTTACAACTCTAGAATGAAAAGTAGTGAGTACAATGTGAAGAGCAGGTGAGATGACATCCTCACGAGTCGGGTTCACCAAGAATTGACCACTGAGTTGAGTGGTACTTTTAACGACTCTGTGCTGTGCTTTTCTAGAAGGTAATTTTAATGCAGTTCGAATTTTTGCTTTTTAAAAATGCAGACTTTCTGGAAAAAGTTGTGTCACTTTGCAAAGCAATCAAATGATCTGGTGACAGGGGTCTGATAGAGAGCTCTTGTGTCTGGATAATGAATTTCCCGTCTCAGATGTGCTGTAGCGGCTTGAAGTGATTTTGTGCCATCTAAAAGATTCTAAGCAAGCTGTCTTAAGAGTTCGTGGCCTGCCTGTCCGCCCCCCCCCCCGCCCCCCAACCTAGTTTCAGGCCCTTCTTAACCATAAAACAAAAAACTAAGCACGTGCATACGTGCATCCTTTTCCCCTATAATCTTTGAGAACTTATTTACAATTCATACAAATTCTTGGAGCACCTGAGGTAAATCTCTTGTTTATTTTGGGTGCCAAAGTTGTCCTGACCAGGATCCAACGCCTAGGTTAGGTCCATGCATCCTGGGTTTCACCATGCTTTCTCTGGTTGCCAAGGTAGCAGAGCAGGCGTCACCCGTTGCTATGGCGCTACTGAACCTTGCAGCCTTGTCATTCCTGATAGGCTTAGCGCCTGGGGCTGCGGAGGAAGAAGTGTGAGCATTGGTTCAGCCTCTCTCGGCCAGGAAAGGAATTGACTGAAAAACCAACAGGTGTCAGGACCGGAGCAGGTTTGAGCTTGAGGGGATTCTGCAGCCAGAGGAGGAAGATGACTTGAGGTTGGCCTGAAAGAGGGCCGCCCTCCTGCGCGGTGAGTGGTGTAGGAAGTTGGATGACCCTGAGGCCCAAGGCCGCAGGGACGCACCCCCACCCCCACCCCCACCCCCGAGGCTAGTCGCAGGGACTTTCCCTGAAGGGGGCGTTGGTAGCCTTGGGGTCAGTCAGCCAGAGCCTGCCTCCTCAAAGTAGATGAGCTTGTATTGCGGTGTGTGTAGTCGGAAGCGCGTTCAGCTTTGCGTGGTGTTTCCAGAATCGAAGAACCTGGTATGGATGAACAGCTCATGCCTTGCCTCTGGAGGCTTAAGATCTCTTTTGTGAGCAGCACACTCCTGCCTTCCTTTTACAGGATAGGCTCCGCTCCGCTCCACCTGAATGTCTGTCTTTAGGTAACTAATGTTGCAGATGTGACTGAGAATGCCCCCCTAAGCCTGAGCCCAGCACCTTCACCCAGCACCTAGCTGCAGTTAGTTGTGAGTGCCTCTCAGTGCAACCTTGTGGACTCCTATGAGTGGGTGCTACCACTATCTACACTCCCAAACCACATCTTAGACACAATCTCATCCTCTACAAAAGCGTCATTTCCACAAAGCTCTCTCACAGATTCCACCAGTGCCATGGCTAAGCTAATCTATCCAGTGGTATGGATTGTCGTTTGTCCCTAAACATCCAATCACTCTGCTCACCACTGTCTGACTTGTCTTTTAGGTTTTAAGTGTCAAAGAGTATTTCCCTTTCCTACCAGAAGCTCATCATTCACACTTCCCTATTCTAGTCTTCGGTTAGACAATATCCACTCCACCTTAGCTATGCACAGCACGTGGTCCATGCCACATCGCCTGTAGGTACTAGTTATTGGACTACACTCAGTGCCTCTGTGGGGCACTACAGTCACTGCCTCGTCCTTGTCTCTGTGTTGCCTGATTACTGATACCTGCCAATGTGAGAAGGCTGACTCGTTAACAGTGCAGCGTCTAGCTCAGACACCTGGCAAGTGAAATCAAATACTTGGTAAAGAATGAATCTCTTAAGAGCTTTTCATAACATTTTTAGGACTTCTGGAAAAGTAAGAAATATCCTCAAGGTAAATGAATGTTAAGTTAGCGGTTTTGCTTAAATTGTAAAGGTCTGGAATTTATGCTGTATTTTATGCCATAAACATTATGATAGAAATCACATGGTGTGATTTCAGATTCTTAAAGAGAGAAATACAGTATGGTTTGCAAGAACTGAATCCTATATGATTTTTTAATTCTCTGCTCTCTATCAGTTAAAAAAAAAAAAGCCCCTAAGCTTTTTACTGATGCAAATAATGACAATGTCACATACCTCACAGGATCACTTAATCACATCATTTAAGCATTAAATGTATACCAGGCTTAGCAACATGCACATGCAGTTTAAATGTACTTAAAAGCAGTAAAGGCAGCAGTTGTGAAATAGCCACAGTCAGTTTACGAAAGGTAAAATAAGGTTTGATTTAGTCAAGAGCAGTTTCTAGGAAGTCTCCTTGTCTTTAGACTGCTCAGTGTATGGTTTCAGGAAGAGATTCGTGAATTCATTGACTATTTACCGATCATTTGAGAGGTTTAGGATTTGGCCACTGATGGTTGGGCAAAAAAGTGCAACCAGCAAAGGATGTAGGAGCCGAAAGGGGAAGTCTAGGATGACTCTGTGTGTCAGAACCAACCAGACTTTGAGGCTGAGGTTAGAGGAAATTGAGATACCCGTGGACAAGTAGAGAGTGTGCAAGTCCATTTGAACAGGCAGTGTTTCCCAAGAAGCTGAGTTTTAGGCAATGAAAAGAGCCTGGTAACATACACCAAGCAAGCAGGAAGGTGAGGTGGGAGAGTCAGAACTCTGAGCCAAGGTTGTGCCTATTTGTTACTGTTCTGGTTCCTCTGACTAATGTCTGATAGGAGGCTCAGGGCTCAGGGAAGAGTCCATCCTCGAAAGGAAGCACAACAGCAGGAATATGGGCAGTAGGGGCATGGGCAGTGGGGGCCTGGGCAGTGGGGGCCTGGGCAGTGGGGGCCTGGGCAGTGGGGGCCTGAGCAGTGGGGGCATGGACAGTAGGGGCCTAGGTAGAGGGGGCGTGGGCAGTGGAGATATGGGAAGTGAGCAGTGGAGGCATGGGCAGTGGGGGCATGGGCAGTGGGGGCCTGAGCAGTGGGGACATGCACAGTGGGGGCATGGACAGTAGGGGCCTAGGTAGAGGGGCGTGGGCAGTGGAGTCATGGACAGTGGAGTCATGGACAGTGGAGTCATGGGCAGTGGAGTCATGGGCAGTAGGGGCATGGGCAGTAGGGGTGTGGGCAGTGGGGGTGTGGGCAGTGGGGGCATGGCTAGTGGGGGCCTGAGCAGTGGCGGCATGGGCAGTGGGGGCATGGGCAGTGGGGGCCTGGGCAGTGGGGGCATGGGCAGTGGGGGTGTAGGCAATGGGGGCCTGAGCAGTGGCGGCATGGGCAGTGGGGGCATGGGCAGTGGAGATATGGGCAGTGGGGATATGGACAGTGGAGGCATGGGCAGTGAGGGCATGGCTAGTGGGGGCCTGAGCAGTGGGGGCATGGACAGTGGGGGCATGGGAAGTGGAGGCCTGAGCAGTGGGGACATGAGCAGTGGAGGCTTGGGCAGTGGGGGCTTGGGCAGTGGGGACATGGGAAGTGAGCAGTGGAGGCATGGGCAGTGGAGATATGGGCAGTGGGGATATGGACAGTGGAGGCATGGGCAGTGAGGGCATGGCTAGTGGGGGCCTGAGCAGTGGGGGCATGGACAGTGGGGGCATGGGAAGTGGAGGCCTGAGCAGTGGGGACATGAGCAGTGGAGGCTTGGGCAGTGGGGGCTTGGGCAGTGGGGGCTTGGGCAGTGGGGACATGGGAAGTGAGCAGTGGAGGCATGGGGAGTGGGGGCCAGGGCAGTGGGGGCCAGGGCAGTGGGGGTGTGGGAAGTGGGAGCATGGGCAGCTTAACACATTGCATTCACATGCAAGGGTGTTGGTGCCCAGCTAACCATGCTTTCCACCTTTTTTATCTGTGATGGTACCCACCCTATAGGATGGCACTATACATGTTCCGGCTGCGTCTGCCCTCTTTAATAAAACTTCTCTGTCCTTGAACACCTTCTCAGCTCAGGCACAATGTGCTTTATCAAGGTCCTAGGCAGTTCTTTTACTTTTATCCCCCGCCCCTTTTTTCTTTTGGACACAGATTTCAAGTTGCCAAAGCTCGCTTTGTACTCTTGAATCCTGTGTCTGCCTTCCAGTGCCTTCCAAAAGCTGGGTGGGTGTTTTGCAAAACAATGAGGTGACAAATTAGCTTGTCTCAGAAAGAATGAGGTGGGTGGGGCAGGGAGGGAAGAACCTGGTGTAGGGACACATGCCTGTCATCACAGTTTTTGGGAAGCCAATGAATTTGAGTCTGGCCTGGACAACCTGGGGAGACTGGCACACAAAGAAGGGAAGGGAAGACAAAGAGAGGAAAAGGAAAGAAAACCAAGACCCACAAGCCCCGACTGGCTGTTCTCAGGGGACAGTGGAGAAGAGCCAGCAGCTGTAGATACTTCAGCCAAGGCTTTGGAGACCAAATCCCAGCTCCATCACTCTTATACAGGTCATGCTGTGGCAATCTCTTAGCTTTTGATGTCTAACTTTCCTACCCTGTAAAATAGGGTGGTTATAACAAATTTCTTAGACTACCAGTTTCCTAGAAATACCATGTGAGCATTAACTATTTGTATTCTGTGTAGGGAACAGAGACGAATGAACAGGAAAAGTAGACTGGATGAGGGAGAACAGAATGTTTGCTTAAGACTGGTTACTTAAGACCATTGGGAAATACTTAGACTTGGTATAAGTCTTATATTTTTATTTTGAAATGGGAAGTGAATTTTAAACATACTCAGACCTAATATAAATCATGATTTTTTTAAAAAAGACAGATTTTTGAAAAGCAACCATATTACCTTTGAATGAAATGTACCACTTCTCATTTGTAAAATAATTATTTATTTTAGAAAACTGTTTTGTTTATTTGAAACAGAACCTTGCTATGTAGACTAGGCTACTCCCAGACTTACTGCATAGCTCAGGCTGGACAGATTCACTGGTCCAGCATCCCAAGTGCTTAGATTACATTCTCAGCCGCCATACCCAAGTTACTTGAATTATGATGACAGTCATGAGATCAAGAGTTTATTAAATCTTGTATCAGGAATATTTATAATCGACTAAATTCTAGGCTCATAGCCATCAACAAAACAAATTGAAAGGAAGTCCCTCTTACAAAAAAATGAAATTAGAGGCAGAGCAGAACAAAGTCTGGGCCACTAGAAAATGGCTGCTTTTTGGTCATTGTATTTTGCCAGTATTAGTGGTTAATTAATTTGAAAATGTGTCTAGAAAAGTGCATCTTGTAGAAGCTAGATCTCATCTATCACCATTTCTGTTCTGATTGTCAGGATAGGAACTCAAGGCAGGAGCTTGAGGAAGAAACCATGGAGGAACACTTTATACTGTCTCATTCTTTGCCTTAATTACTGGAAGAATGCTGACCAGATCCATCTGCCTAGGGATGGTGCCACCCACAGTGGGCTGAGGTCTCTCCCACATCAATCAATCGAATCAAAGTAATTCCTCACAGCCACGGCCACAGCCACAGACACAGATCAGTTTTATCAAGATAATTCTTTATTTGAGGTTCCCTCTTGCCAAGTGACTCCAAATTGTGCCAACTTGACAAGAAAAACTTACCTGCTTTGCTTAAGGATGTAATGTTTTTAATTGTGGAGTCAATAAATAGGAACTTTAGGGTGCTACTTGAGTTATGTTCATTGACTGATGAATATAATGTCTTTCTAGATTTTTTTTTTAGTTTATCTTTTAAATATTTTTATCTTACTACATCTCCCATCCTCACTCAGGCACTGAAGACACTTGGGGTAGAGGCCACAGGGTGCACAGTGTACAAACATCATTAATGACAGTGGAGGAGTTTCCTAGAATCTATATAAAGCTATTTCCTTCTGTAACAGTGGAAATCTTGGCAATGACAAGACTGTCTGTTGTCATATGCTCTAATTTTTGGGCTGATACTCACACTGATCTGGGTGACATCTGGGTGATCTTAAGAAAGAGATGAAGGCCAGCACTTTAAGGCATATCTGCTATCGCTACTTGGAGTTAGAAGTTGCTACAAAGGCATTCCATTCATCAAACCTGCCTCATCTGAAAAGGTAGTCATAAACAGACAATGGACTTATTTATAGTTTGGCCAAATCAGGAAGATTTTCTGTAGCAGTGTTACGGTTTCCTAGAAAATGTGGAACAGAGGCTAGAGCATGCTATGTAGGTCTCAATATTTCAAAACCACGTGCCATCTCTCTAGCTCCAGCCTTTCAGTCCACAGCATGGGATTCTGAGGGAAATGTCCCGTACTGAGTCCATTGTCTCAAACGCTAACAACTGTTTCTTGTTACAACATCCCTGGTCCTGCTAGAAGGAGAAGGCTATATAACTACATGGAGACTGAAGGGGATAGGCCATATTCCTATTGATATTTGGGTTTTATCTATCCCCAACTATGAAGATCTATTGTCTGTTTGTGGCTACCTTTACCTGATCCACTACCATGGTACAGTCATCAAATGAAGGAATCAACAGTCATGTAAAGCGTTGCAGCCTATGTGTTTCATTTGCAGATGCTCTATATAAATTTTGTCTTTTAAAATCCCGAAAGAACAACCATTAGAGAAAATCTACAGAACAGTGGTTCTCGACCTTTCTGTAATGACCCCGGGCCATAAATATTTCATTGCTACCTCCAACTGTAATTTTGCTAGTGTTATGAATCCTAATGTAAAAGCCTGACATTTTGACCCTTTGTGGGGATCGCGATACGCATGTCGAGAACCCCTGATCTATAGTAAAGAGATTTTGTTGCTCTTGATGACCTGTAATAGAGGTAAAAATTGTCTAAATTCTTTTCAGGTGTGCATTTGAGTAGAAGTGGAGCTGGACCTTGCCACCTGATAAGCAAGGTGCAGCACACTTCACTCAAAGGTGTCAGGGACTGGACTCAGTAGTCGTATGTCTGTAATCTATGCCCTACGGGTGGAGGTAGGACAACAGGCGTCCAAGGCCAGTCTGGCTATATGAGACTCTACACACAAAGCATAACTGCCAGTAGTCATGGGAGGGGAAGAGGATCAGCAGGATATCACCCGTACAGGACGTTCTAGTTCATTAGAGCATGCTCCCCATCTGCTACCTGTACTTCTTGAAGCCATCCTGTGCTCCTGATTATTATAACTAGTTTATGGCACATGTAAATATTATGTCAGCTGTGGGGTGGGCAGGGGAGAGAAAAAGGAAAAAAAATCAGACCCAGATCATGATGGTTAGTAGATTTTATATGATCCAGTATTTCTTCCTTAATGGCTTTACCAATCATTTGTCTCCTCCAAAGCCTGCTCTCAGACTAATCGGTGTCAGATCCTTAGAAGAGGCCTTCCAAGCATTGTGGGATACAAAGCGACATTTGACTCTTGCAGACACAAATTATGACGCTGGGCCAACAGGAAAACATGTGAACTGACGTTCCTGTTAAGACAAAGTAAAACAAAAGTAAACAAAGCACAAAACTGGATCTTATGGGTTAACCAGGCTGTTGCTAAGGAAAAGGAGAGGGCTGCAGTGCGGTGAGCAGAGGCTGGGCAGGGTTTGGCAGGTAGAGGAAACGAGATGTCTGGGAAGGAAAAGCAGAGTCAGATGCTTGACTCTGAAGAGCATTTAAATATCTAATACAAAATCTAATACAAAAATACATTTTGTAGACTCCAAATAAAGAGTTGGGTCTTCAGATTTTTTTTACACTAATTTACAATGTGTTCTTTATGATTTCTACTTCTTTTTCTTCCTCCTTCCACTCATTTATGGTAATTGTCATAGTTTGTTTTTTATTACTCTGATAAACACCATGACTGAAAGCAACTTGCAGAAGGAAGGGTTTATTTATCTTACAATTCCCTATCACAGTTCATTGCTGAGGGAAGACAGGGCAGGAACTGAAGGCAGGAACTGGAGGCAGAGACCTTGGAGGAATGCCGCTTCATGGCTTGCTTTGACTGCTTTTTTATACAACACAAGACCATCTGCTCAGGGCTGGGCACCTCCTACAGTCAGTTAGGTTTGCCCATTTCTACCATTAGGAAAACGCCCCATAGACTTGCCTACTGATCAATCTGGATTGAGGTTTTTTTTCTCAGTTGAGATTTCCTCTTCCAAGATGACTCTAGGTTGTGTCAAACTGACAAAAAAAAAAAAAAAAAAAACCAGCACAATAATACCTATGCTAAATGTATTTTCTCCTTTGGCTATTCACAAAAATGTGTTGAAACTCATGAATGGGATTTTCCTTGCTTGTCGTACATCCATGATATACTTTCTTACCTTCACAAGCTTCGACCAGAGAATGGATGTAATACGTTCTTACTAAATAGTTTTTTTTTTTTTTTTTTTTTTTTTGGTGCTCAGGAACTTTATTCTGTCAACACTTTAATAAGATGGACAGCAGGAGCAGTCCAGTGCCATGAGCCATATGCAGTCAAATGAGCTCCTGACTTGAGGGTCTTTGACTGCAGACCACTCTCTGAGTGTGGAACTGTCCTCCTCCTTTTTTTTTTTTTATTAACTTGAGTATTTCTTATATACATTTGGAGTGTTATTCCCTTTCCCGGTTTCCGGGCAAACATCCCCTCCCCCCCTCCCCTTCCTTATGGGTGTTCCCCTCCCAACCCTCCCCCCATTGCCGCCCTCCCCCCATAGACTAGTTCATAGGGGGTTCAGTCTTAGCAGGACCCAGGGCTTCCCCTTCCACTGGTGCCCTTACTAGGATATTCATTGCTACCTATGGGGTCAGAGTCCAGGGTCAGTCCAAGTATAGTCTTTAGGTAGTGCCTTAGTCCCTGGAAGCTCTGGTTGCTTGGCATTGTTGTACTTTTGGGGTCTCGAGCCCCTTCAAGCTCTTCCAGTTCTTTCTCTGATTCCTTCAACGGGGGTCCTATTCTCAGTTCAGTGGTTTGCTGCTGGCATTCGCCTCTGTATTTGCTGTATTCTGGCTGTGTCTCTCAGGAGCGATCTACATCCGGCTCCTGTCGGTCTGCACTTCTTTGCTTCATCCATCTTGTCTAATTGGGTGGCTGTATATGTATGGGCCACATGTGGGGCAGGCTCTGAATGGGTGTTCCTTCAGTCTCTGTTTTAATCTTTGCCTCTCTATTCCCTGCCAAGGGTATTCTTGTTCCCCTTTTAGAGAAGGAGTGAAGCATTCGCATTTTGATCATCCGTCTTGAGTTTCATTTGTTCTAGGCATCTAGGGTAATTCAAGCATTTGGGCTAATAGCCATTTATCAATGAGTGCATACCATGTATGTCTTTCTCTGATTGGGTTAGGTCACTCAGGATGATGTTTTCCAGTTCCAACCATTTGCCTACGAATTTCATAAAGTCGTTGTTTTTGATAGCTGAGTAATATTCCATTGTGTAGATGTACCACATTTTCTGTATACATTCCTCTGTTGAAGGGCATCTGGGTTCTTTCCAGCTTCTGGCTATTATAAATAAGGCTGCAATGAACATAGTGGAGCACTTGTCTTTTTTATATGTTGGGGCATCTTTTGGGTATATGCCCAAGAGAGATATAGCTGGATCCTCAGGCGGTTCAATGTCCAATTTTCTGAGGAAACTCCAGACTGATTTCCAGAATGGTTGTACCAGTTTGCAATCCCACCAACAATGGAGGAGTGTTCCTCTTCCTCCACATCCTCGCCAGCATCTGTTGTCCCCTGAGTTTTTGATCTTAGCCATTCTCACTGGTGTGAGGTGAAATCTCAGGGTTGTTTTGATTTTCATTTCCCTTATGACTAAAGATGTTGAACATTTCTTTAGGTGTTTCTCAGCCATTCGGCATTCCTCACTTGTGAATTCTTTGTTTAGCTCTGAACCCCATTTTTTAATAGGGTTATTTGTTTCCCTGCAGTCTAACTTCTTGAGTTCTTTGTATATTTTGGATATAAGGCCTCTATCTGTTGTAGGATTGGTAAAGATCTTTTCCCAATCTGTTGGTTGGCGTTTTGTCCTAACCACAGTGTCCTTTGCCTTACAGAAGCTTTGCAGTTTTATGAGATCCCATTTGTCGATTCTTGATCTTAGAACATAAGCCATTGGTGTTTTGTTTAGGAAATATTTTCCAGTGCCCATGTGTTCCAGATGCTTCCCTAGTTTTTCTTCTATTAGTTTGAGTGTGTCTGGTTTGATGTGAAGGTCCTTGATCCACTAGGACTTAAGCTTTGTACAGGGTGATAAGCATGGATCGATCTGCATTCTTCTACATGTTGACCTCCAGTTGAACCAGCACCATTTGCTGAAAATGCTATCTTTTTTCCATTTGATGGTTTTGGCTCCTTTGTCAAAAATCAAGTGCCCTTAGGTGTGTGGGTTCATTTCTGGGTCTTCAATTCTATTCCATTGGTCTATCTGTCTGTCTCTGTACCAATACCATGCAGTTTTTATCACTATTGCTCTGTAATACTGCTTGAGTTCAGGGATAGTGATTCCCCCTGAAGTCCTTTTATTGTTGAGGATAGCTTTAGCTATCCTGGGTTTTTTGTTATTCCAGATGAATTTGCAAATTGTTCTGTCTAACTCTTTGAAGAATTGGATTGGTATTTTGATGGGGATTGGATTGAATCTGTAGATTGCTTTTGGTAAAATGGCCATTTTTACTATATTAATCCTGCCAATCCATGAGCATGGGAGATCTTTCCATCTTCTGAGGTCTTCTTCAATTTCCTTCTTCAGTGTCTTGAAGTTCTTATTGTACAGATCTTTTACTTGCTTTGTTAAAGTCACACCGAGGTACTTTATATTATTTGGGTCTATTATGAAGGGTGTCGTTTCCCTAATTTCTTTCTCGGCTTGTTTCTCTTTTGTATAGAGGAAGGCAACTGATTTATTTGAGTTAATTTTATACCCAGCCACTTTGCTGAAGTTGTTTATCAGCTTTAGTAGTTCTCTGGTGGAACTTTTGGGATCACTTAAATATACTATCATATCCTCTGCAAATAGTGATATTTTGACTTCTTCTTTTCCGATCTGTATCCCCTTGACCTCCTTTTGTTGTCTGATTGCTCTGGCTAGAACTTCAAGAACTATATTGAATAAGTAGGGAGAGAGTGGGCAGCCTTGTCTAGTCCCTGATTTTAGTGGGATTGCTTCAAGTTTCTCTCCATTTAGTTTAATGTTAGCAACTGGTTTGCTGTATATGGCTTTTACTATGTTCAGGTATGGGCCTTGAATTCCTATTCTTTCCAGGACTTTTATCATGAAGGGGTGTTGAATTTTGTCAAATGCTTTCTCAGCGTCTAATGAAATGATCATGTGGTTTTGTTCTTTCAGTTTGTTTATATAATGGATCACGTTGATGGTTTTCCGTATATTAAACCATCCCTGCATGCCTGGGATGAAGCCTACTTGGTCATGGTGGATGATTGTTTTGATGTGCTCTTGGATTCGGTTTGCCAGAATTTTGTTGAGTATTTTTGCGTCGATATTCATAAGGGAAATTGGTCTGAAGTTCTCTTTCTTTGTTGTGTCTTTGTGTGGTTTAGGTATAAGAGTAATTGTGGCTTCGTAGAAGGTATTCGGTAGTGCTCCATCTGTTTCAATTTTGTGGAATAGTTTGGATAATATTGGTATGAGGTCTTCTATGAAGGTTTGATAGAATTCTGCACTAAACCCGTCTGGACCTGGGCTCTTTTTGGTTGGGAGACCTTTAATGACTGCTTCTATTTCCTTAGGAGTTATGGGGTTGTTTAACTGGTTTATCTGTTCCTCATTTCACTTCGGTACCTGGTATCTGTCTAGGAAATTGTCCATTTCCTGAAGATTTTCAAGTTTTGTTGAATATAGGTTTTTATAGTAAAATCTGATGATTTTTTGAATTTCCTCTGAATCTGTTGTTATGTCTCCCTTTTCGTTTCTGATTTTGTTAATTTGGACGCACTCTCTGTGTCCTCTCCTTAGTCTGGCTAAGGGTTTATCTATCTTGTTGATTTTCTCAAAGAACCAACTTTTGGTTCTGTTGATTCTTTCTATGGTCCTTTTTGTTTCTACTTGGTTGATTTCAGCTCTGAGTTTGATTATTTCCTGCCTTCTACTCCTCCTGGGTGTATTTCCTTCTTTTTGTTCTAGAGCTTTTAGGTGTGCTGTCAAGCTGCTGACATATGCTCTTTCCTGTTTCTTTCTGCAGGCACTTAGCGCTATGAGTTTTCCTCTTAGCACAGCTTTCATTGTGTCCCATAAGTTTGGGTATGTTGTACCTTCATTTTCATTAAATTCTAAAAAGTTTTTAATTTCTTTCTTTATTTCTTTCTTGACCAGGTTATCATTGAGTAGAGCATTGTTCAATTTCCAAGTATATGTGGGCATTCTTCCTTGATTGTTATCGAAGACCAGTTTTAGGCCGTGGTGGTCCGATAGCACGCATGGGATTATTTCTATCTTTCTGTACCTGTTGAGGCCCGTTTTTTGACCAATTATATGGTCAATTTTGGAGAAAGTACCATGAGGAGCTGAGAAGAAGGTATATCCTTTTGCTTTAGGATAGAATGTTATATAAATATCTGTTAAGTCCATTTGACTCATGACTTCTCTTAGTCTGTCTACATCTCTGTTCAATTTCTGTTTCCATGATCTGTCCATTGATGAGAGTGGGGTGTTGAAATCTCCCACTATTATTGTGTGAGGTGCAATGTGTGTTTTGAGCTTTAGTAAGGTTTCTTTTACATATGTAGATGCCCTTGTATTTGGGGCATAGATATTTAGGATTGAGAGTTCATCTTGGTGGGTTTTTCCTTTGATGAATATGAAGTGTCCTTACTTATCTTTTTTGATGACTTTTAGTTGAAAATTAATTTTATTTGATATTAGAATGGCTACTCCAGCTTGCTTCTTCTGACCATTTGCTTGGAAAATTGTTTTCCAGCCTTTCACTCTGAGGTAATGTCTGTCTTTGTCTCTGAGGTGTGTTTCCTGTAGGCAGCAGAATGCAGGGTCCTCATTGCGTATCCAGTTTGTTAATCTATGTCTTTTTATTGGGGAGTTGAGGCCATTGATGTTGAGAGATATTAAGGAATAGTGATTATTGCTTCCCGTTATATTCATATTTGGATGTGAGGTTATGTTTGTGTGCTTTCATTCTCTTTGTTTTGTTGCCAAGACGATTAGTTTCTTGCTTCTTCTAGGGTATAGCTTGCCTCCTTATGTTGGGCTTTACCATTTATTATCCTTTGTAGTGCTGGATTTTTAGAAAGATATTGTGTAAATTTGGTTTTGTCATGGAATATCTTGGTTTCTCCATCTATGTTAATTGAGAGTTTTGCAGGATACAGTAACCTGGGCTGGCATTTGTGTTCTCTTAGGGTCTGTATGACATCAGTCCAGGATCTTCTGGCCTTCATAGTTTCTGGCGAGAAGTCTGGTGTGATTCTGATAGGTCTGCCTTTATATGTTACTTGACCTTTTTCCCTTACTGCTTTTAATATTCTTTCTTTATTTTGTGTGTTTGGTGTTTTGACTATTATGTGACGGGAGGTGTTTCTTTTCTGGTCCAATCTATTTGGAATTCTGTAGGCTTCTTGTATGCCTATGGGTATCTCTTTTTTTAGGTTAGGGAAGTTTTCTTCTATGATTTTGTTGAAGATATTTACTGGTCCTTTGAGCTGGGAGTCTTCACTCTCTTCTATACCTATTATCCTTAGGTTTGATCTTCTCATTGAGTCCTGGATTTCCTGTATGTTTTGGACCAGTAGCTTTTTCCGCTTTACATTATCTTTGACAGTTGAGTCAATGATTTCTATGGAATCTTCTGCTCCTGAGATTCTCTCTTCCATCTCTTGTATTCTGTTGGTGAAGCTTGTATCTACAGCTCCTTGTCTCTTCTTTTGGTTTTCTATATCCAGGGTTGTTTCCATGTGTTCTTTCTTGATTGCTTCTATTTCCATTTTTAATTCCTTCAACTGTTTGATTGTGTTTTCCTGGAATTCTTTCAGGGATTTTTGCGATTCTTTCAGGGATTTTTGCGATTCCTCTCTGTAGGCTTCTACTTGTTTGTTAATGTTTTCCTGTGTTTCCCTAAGGGAGTTCTTCACGTCTTTCTTGAAGTCCTCCAGCATCATGATCAAATGTGATTTTGAAACTAGATCTTGCTTTTCTGGTGTGTTTGGATATTCCATGTTTGTTTTGGTGGGAGAATTGGGCTCCGATGATGCCATGTAGACTTGGTTTCTCTTGCTTGGGTTCCTGTGCTTGCCTCTCGCCATCAGATTATCTCTAGTGTTACTTTGTTCTGCTATTTCTGACAGTGGCTAGATTGTCCTATAAGCCTGTGTGTCAGGAGTGCTGTAGACCTGTTTTCCTCTCTTTCAGTCAGTTATAGGGACAGAGTGTTCTGCTTTCGGGCGTGTAGTTTTTCCTCTCTACAGGTCTTCAGCTGTTCCTGTGGGCCTGTGTCTTGAGTTCACCAGGCAGCTTTCTTGCAGCCGAAAAGTTGGTCTTACCTGTGGTCCCGAGGCTCAAGTTCGCTTGTGGGGTGCTGCCCACAGGCTCTCTGCAGCGGCAGCAACCAGGAAGACTTGTGCTGCAGTTTCCGGGAGCTTCAGTGCACCAGGGTTCCAGATGGCCTTTGGTGTTTTCCTCTGGCGTCCGAGATGTGTGTGCAGAGAGCAGTCTCTTCTGGTTTCCCAGGCTTGTCTGCCTCTCTGAAGGTTTAGCTCTCCCTCCCACGGGATTTGGGTGCAGAGAACTGTTTATCCGGTCTGTTTCCTTCAGGTTCCGGCGGTGTCTCAGGCAGGGGTCCTGCCGCTCCTGGGGCCTCCCCCACGGGAGCCCAGAGGCCTTATACAGTTTCCTCTTGGGCCAGGGATGTGGGCAGGGGTGAGCAGTGTTGGTGGTCTCTTCCGCTCTGCAGCCTCAGGAGTGCCCACCTGACCAGGCGGTGAGGTCTCTTTCCCACGGGGTCTGGGAGCAGAGAGCTGCTGCGGGCCGGGATCCGCGGGAGTCTACTAAATAGTTTTTAAATGGTGTTCTACCTCACTAAATTCTTTCTAAAGTACTCATAGTATCTGGCTTCTTGTGTACTAGTGATGAAAGCCTTGGTCTCTAAAAAATCTTGATCCTAGCTTAATTGTTTGTCACAAATATGACAATATTGGAAAAAATATTTTAAAGTCAATATATTATATTTGTATCTTTCAAAAAACTTAATTTCTCTAGATTGTATTGCAGTGAAACACTCATCAATTGGCAGTCCTTTGTCTCCAAGCAACCTAGTTTTTCCAATACATAGGTGTATGCAATTCTAGAAAAATAGGATTTTGTTCATCCATGTATAACATGCTGAAATCTAGTTGTGGCATAGAAAAGCGATCAGATTTTTGGAATATACAATTTAATTAAACCAACATCATATTTAATTTTATAATTTCTATGTTATCTAAACATTATAGTTTTGATAGGAGCTTTTTCATTCCTGCAAACACTTGGTCCCCAGTAGTAGGAATGTTGGGGGAAGAAGGGTGTACATGGAAAAAGTAGGTCACAAAGGGCATGGATCTCAAAGTTAGGGTTGGTTCTCATTTTTTACCAGTCTCTTGGCTTCCCATCTGTGGGATAAGCAGGTAATGGATATGATGTTCTTCTTAACAGAGAACAGGAAGAATATACCTAGGCATAATCAGTGGAAAGCTCTAAAGCCATGGGCCAAAATAAACCTTTCCTTCTTTATGTTGCATCAGGTATTTTGTTACAGCAGTGGAAAGTTTGACGAACACAGAAAAGTGGTACAGGAGCTACAGGGCTTGTGGTGGTTTGAATAAAAATGGTACCCATAGGTCCAAAGGCACTTGTGTTATTAGGAGACGTAGCCTTGTTGGAGTTGGTGTGGCCATGCTGGAGGAAGTTTGTCACTGTGGAGGTGAGCTTTGAAGTCTCATACACTCAAGCTAGGCCTAGTGGGACAGTCTCCTTTCTGCCGTGCGTGAATCAAGATGTAGATCTCTCAGCTCCTTCTCCCACAGCATGTCTGCCTGCATGCTGCCATGCTCCTTGTCTTGATGATGATGGACTAAAGCCCTGAAAGGGTAAGCCTGTCTCAGTGAAATGTTTTCCCCTGTAAGTGGTCATGGTGACTCTTTACAGCAATAAAACCCCAACTGAGACAGGGTTGTTGCTGTGTCTAAGTCTCCTCCTGTAATTTTTTTTTAAGAAAACCATTGACTTGTAGGGGTTAATTTGTGGGGGGCGTTTGGAAAAGTCCGTAGATTTGGATAGAGAAGCCACAGAATTATTCTGGAAGTATCTCGAAATGCTGACAGCACTGTAGATAGTACAGGCTGTGCTATGAGGCCCCAGTGCACATCTTGGTTCTCTGGGGAACTGGGCTAAAGATTGAGGCCCCAGTGCACATCTTGGTTCTCTGGGGAACTGGGCTAAAGATTGAGGCCCCAGTGCACATCTTGGTTCTCTGGGGAACTGGGCTAAAGATTACAGTCTTCATTCTGTCTGTGTCCTTATACCTTTTGGAGAGAATGAGCTAAAGGTGATAGTTTGAGCTGCGGAGATAGCTAAGCTGTAAAGAACACAACAATCTTGTAGAGGACTTGAGTTTGGTGTCCAGAACCCATGGCTCGTATCCACCTAATTCCAGCTCCAGGGAGATCTGATCCTCCAGCTTTGTCTGGCACCTTCACACACATGTCCATATTTTTCACTGCACGTACAAATACACAATTAAAAATAAAATAAAAATATTATCGACTAATTAACCTGGTAGAGAAATCGCAATTACCCTGATATTTATGTTGTCACAGATGTTGACAGAAACTGTGAGACAAGTTCATAGCGAGAATTAGGAACAAAATATGGATTTGAAAGACCTAAAAAACTTAGAATTACAGAAATTCATTGGGGGAAATTTGGAGTTCAGGGAGGCCTAGCTCTTGAAGAGAATACAGCACGCAAATAATGTCTGTTACTTTGCATTGGGACCAAAGGCACAATGGCGTGAGCCTACCTCAAAATCTTGCAAGAGTCCATATACAAGCTAGCAAATGCAAAGCTAAAGAGGAGAAGAGCATCTGTGGACACATCTTGGATTACCATAGGATCCATTTTACCATTCTCAATTGCCAAGGCACTCACAGGGGTCCCTCAATGTGACAGAGGTCCAGTGTTGCCTTGCTGTTGGTCAAGCTGTTGGCAGACTTTGGTGTCATTTATATGGTGCTGGCTGTTTTCCAGATATGCACAGAAGGTCACCTAGGCTTCAAAGGGAACCCTGGGAGGCTAGGCAAGAGCAGGCAATAGTGGAGTCCCTCCAGTCAGCCCCTGAGACATGGAAACCTAGGTTGCAGTGGAGATCAAGGACGGCAGAAATGCCAGGAGCATAAGACGCCCATTGAGAAATGTGGCAACCCCAGGAGGGTTTATGTGGCCTGCGAATGGCAAGGCCTGTAGGCTGCTCGGAGCTCATGCACTCTGGGCACTAGACATGGAGCCACAAGACCTAGTGTTCGCTCTGCTGGCTTTCAACCTTTCCTTGCTAGTCTTGGATGGTTCCATTTTGGAACGAGGGTGTCTATTTTGCACCATCGTGTCTTAGAACTGACCCCCTTTCTTTGTGATTTATAGAGTCCCACAGGTGCTAGCTGGCTTTGACTTCAGAAGAGATTTTGGTCAGGCACTTTTCAAGGAACTGTTAGGGTCAGGAGATACTTGGAGAAGGCTTAAGTTGCTTTTGCATTCCAAGATGGCTATGGGCCTTAGGCGGGTACAGATGGAATGCTAGTTGGTCTCCAGCTTAGGAGGTGAGATGTAGGCAGAAAAAGTCACAGGTAGGGGGCTTGGCTTTGAAGGATATATATGATTCTCGTTCCCTACCTCCTTCTCCCTCTGACTCCTGTCCATCAAGTTGTGAGTTGCTGCTCACAAGCTTTGCTGCCTTGATGTCTGGCTTCATGATAGACAGAAACCGTGGTAACTGTGAGCTGTAATCTTTCATCATGTATGTTGTTCATGTCAGGAGCTTTGTAACACACGCAGAAAGCCATGGAATATCTTCAGCTTTCAGTTTCTCTTATGAAAATGAGAATGGAAAGAGAAAAAAGCAAACAAGTCGATAACTCTGTGTATTGACGAACTCAAAACTTTTGAGAAGGAAGAAGTAGGATTAAAAATAACACTAGGAAAAGTAATCATGGCAATACTCAAGTGCTGAATTCCGAGTGTTGAGGTGCTATTTCCTATTGAGCTGTGTTTCCAGGCAGGCTACCTCCCTGCCACACACTCAGTTAAGTTTATGGCCTGCACAAGACTGGCCTGACCTCCTGATTGCTGCCAACATGTATTGTTCAGATAGTTGCGTTCACACTTGAAGGATCCTAGAAGGGAGCTGGGAAGATGGCTCGGCGGTTCAGAGCACTTGCTGATCTTGCAAAGGACTCTGGTTCAATTCTTAGCTCCCGTAACGGGGGACTCACACTGCTTGTAACTTCAGTTTGGGGATAATTTGAAGCCTTTTGGCCTCTATCTCCCTGGGCGCTTGAACACATATAGTGCACACAAATTAAGGAAGGTACAGAAATACACATAAGTTAAAAAAAATCTATTAAGGAGAAAAAAACCTTTAAAAAGAAAAGAGTAATTCTGGAAGCTGAACGCGGCCACATACACCTGTAATCCCAGTGATGGAAATGGGTAGGCAGCAGAGTCACCATGAGTTCAAGCCAGCCTGGTCTAGATAATGAGTTCAAGGACAGTCAGGGGTCCCTAGTGAAATCTTATCCCTAAAGAAAGATAACGAGAAAGGAAGAAGGAATGAAAGAAAGACAAAAAGAAAGACAAAAGAAAGACAAAAAGAAAGAAAGAGAAAAGAAGGAAGAAAGAAAGAAGTAAAAGAAAGAAAGAAAGAGAAAGGAAGGAAGAAAGAAAGAAAGGAAGAAAGAAAGAAAGAAAGAAAGGAAGAAAGAAAGAAAGGAAGAAAGAAAGAAAGGAAGGAAGAAAGAGATCATAAAGAATTTTGGAAGTACGACAACATCTTAACACTAGTATCTTACTTGTGAGTGGGTTTGGCTTTCTCTGAGACTTATGGGGCCATAACCTGTAATGAGAGAGGAATCCTATGAACCTATAATGTGTAATTAAGAATAGTTACAGAGGAAGACAGCTGAAGCTGCATAAAATTACTACTGCCAATTGAACTTCAAGTATTTTTTTTTTCGGAGCTGAGGACCGAACCCAGGGCCTTGTGCTTGCTAGGCAAGCACTCTACCACTGAGCTAAATCCCCAACCCCCTTCAAGTATTTTTTAATAGACATATTTTGTAAATATAGAATAATATTTGTGAAAATTTAGTCAGAATACTTAAGTCAAGCCCATGCCAGAAGATATAGGCTGGTGACATACCCTAAATAGATCTAAGCAAGACCTTTTCAAAGTAAATAATCCGCACCATTCAATATAATAATTGCAATTATTCATTTTATATGTTTGACTAGACATCATAGATGAATTTTGTCTGTTTTAAATGAGAATACTTTGGATTATATAACCCAACTGAAAGTCACTTCTGTTTACTTCCCAAGGAATGCCATGGTAATTCTGAGGTGCTGATGCTTTACAATGCCTGATCAAGACACAAAGGTGAAAAGCATAGAGAAAGCAACTGATAAGAAGCAACAGGGGACCACCACCAGGTAAGTGAATCCACGGGGCAATGGCATTGAGTGGGTTTAATGCTTTCGTGAGAAATCGTCTCCTAGATTGTAGTGTCTACCCAAACACTGAGCCCTTTCTAGAGTTTGGAAAGAAGTGTTTGACAGGCATAACCTGATCTAGAGAGACAGGCATCCTCGTGACTGTACCATCGGTAGTGATGTGACCTTGCTTCCCTGGATTCTTCTGTGGGTTACCATTGTGCTGTTCTTTCTTCTAGGGACTATTCAGATCTTAAAAGACTCCGGTGCCTGTTGAACGTCCAGTCAAGCAAACAGCAGGTAGTGTTTTCAAAGGATGTGGTGTGCGAATATACACCACGGGTTTCCGCAAGGGTCCATTTCACTTCCTTGTGTGCACGCTCTCTGTTCATCCGGTGCCGTCCTTGCTTCCTCTAGCTGCTGCTCTCACCTGGGTAGGCTGGGCCAAGACTTGGTCGGCATCCAGCCTTTTTGTTTCTTTGCTTGTCGTCATGTGCTCTAACCAACAGGACTCAGATTCCTCAGTCTGTAAACAACCGGTTCTGTCCACAGATGCCAGCGATTACCTCCCAGAGCTTGAGGGAAACTCATTCTCGGAAGCACAGTTTACCACATCTTCCTCCTCTCTGTACCCCCTCCCCATCCTTCTCCTTCATAGAATACACCCCATAATCCTTCTCAAATTGCATCTCACCAAAGAGGGGGAGGGTTGGCTATTTATGTGGTGGCATTTTTTAAATGTATTTATTAGTCAAGAAAAGAATGGAACTCTGGGTTTATCTCTAAACCTGACTTTTTAGTTCTGCTACCAGAAGACTTTGGGAAGGCATGAGAGTAGAGGTCTAAGGGTTTGGGAAACAACACAGAAGTCCTCAGAACAACAGCAGACTCTCGTGCAGCACTGCTGATCTGTCAGTAGCAGGGATGGGCTTGAATCCTGGTCTCTTATCTCTGGAGTCTCCAATATTATACTTTTAAGGTTGTTTAAGAGTTCCTGAGGTCGGTAATGGGATGATGATGTTCTTTTTTTTGTCTTCTGTCATCCAAACTCAGCAGAGAACCATACCATTTTTATCTATTTATTTTAGAGAATGCCTTCTTCAAGGTTTGGTGGCACCTGAGGGCAAATAAGGTAGTTTATACTTGTGGAGTACTTCTTACCTGCTGGTGCCATGGCTGCACTTTTACCTTCTTAATATTCGCAGCATCCACTTTCACAGATGGAGAAACTGCAGTATGGTGAAATGAGCATCCCAGGAGAAGAGGCTGCTCACGGAATACAATTTCATAACTTTACCCTGTGTGCCCTGGACAGCAGATACTTTTCGGTGAACTGGAAAATTAACTCTCAGTTAAAAATCTCAAACGAGTCAAAATATCCTTAAAATAGCTTTCTCTGTGTCTTTCATGCTATGAGATCCCTGAGGTCTCCTCTCTGCTTATTCCAGAAGGTACCTCACCTGTGTTCTGTCTTAGATCCCATTCCCCACTCTGCATACCCTCCAGTGTAACGATAACACCCCAAACTACTTGTTCTTGCTTTTTCTACTAGAATTCATCCCTGTGAAGGCTGTCATGTTTCTCAGGCCCAAATCGATGGCCTCTCTTCCACATACAGCTGCCTTCCCCAGCTGGGGAACTCTCTCTTCCTGGTAGCAGCTTTGTTTCTTGTCCTGGGGAGGCTTGTGGTCTCACTTCCTGATAAGATCCTTTCACTGCCAGCAACTTTGACTTGTCTTTTGATTCAACATTTATCCATTCCACACATTAGAGGCTAGTTTTTTAAAAGTTGAACTGTGGCCTGGGGATTGGGTCACCATAAACATGAACAACCCCAGGCCTGACCAGGTAAAGAGGTGCCTACAGTGTTTCTGGATTTGGCTTGGGGCTTAAAGTTTTCTGGGTTGAAGTTCATGTGGGCTAGATCTCTTTCCCCTCCATTATACCATTCCCTTGTTACTACCTGGCAGGGTTGATTAAAGTTAATGTAATGATTTTCTCTTTTAGCCAACTTGAAACTCTCAATCATTTGTCTGACAAATTCCTATCATTTTGCTAAGTCTTCATACATAAATAATGTATATTTAAAATGCTTGAATTATTTGGAAAGCAGAGAACTGTAAGGGAGCATGCAGTGACTAGCTTCACTTCGAGGTTGGTTCCTAAACCTCTCAAATTCTACGCCTAATTCTGTTGTGGCAGTTGCTGTATCTGTCCTGCTGATAGCAAAAGTGACTGAGCCCTGCTCTCCTTTCCTGAAACAATGTAGATGTGTGAGGGTTCTAGATGGACAGACAGCGTAGGAATTCCCTGGTGCCTCACTTGTTCAAGGAAGAATGTAAGGAGCATATAACAATGTACAATGTATGGAAGTGTACCATAAATTAAAACTAAAGCCAGACAAAATGAAAAACAAGGGCTGGGAGAGCTGCACAAGAAACCTTCAAGACACATACAAACAGGTCCACACTTGCTTCTCGGATTTGCAATGGTCCACTGGAAAAAGGACATTCGTGATTCAGGTCCACTTACTAGAGTTCTGGTAATGTAGCCTTTTTAAAAATATTTTGTTTGTTTGTTTTTGTTTATAAAAGGGATATGATGACCAATTACTAGAAGTTCTAGGGAAAAAAATAATGCACCAGTGTGTTTGGGCAAAATTCTCGAGAAGTGAATGTCTTCCCTTTGATTCTCCAAGGAGCCAGGCTGCCATTGTTGAGTTGTGCTATGGTCTTTGCCTCTGCTCACTGATAGACTTGCAGAACTGTCCCATCAGAGCTGGTTTTCTGTGGGGCTCCTGCTGCCTGGCAGACCTTGGTCCATGGCTAGTGTCTCTCCCTTCACTTTCTGCCATAGCGAGCTCTGGGCACCAACTTTGCAGAATGTTTCTCAAGCCCATGTTCAAGTCCCTTCTATCCTGCACTACAAACCCCTTGATCACTACATGTTCACGGCGTCTCAACACATCTCGTATGCCATGTCTTCACCGGGTGTGTGGATTGGTGAACTCATCCCAGGTTGTTCACTGGAGGGAAGAGTTGGCTGGGGACAAAGCGAGCATTCGTTTGCTGTCTTCACATCGAATAGCTGCCATATGTTGGGCTTCTCGTGATGTACAAGGAACATAAGAACAGAGAGATGGGACTCTGCCTTCGAAATGGCTGAATTCAAAGAGAATTCGGCAAATTTGTGCAGGCTAGACAGTAAACTTGACTGTAGAAAGTGCAGTAAACAGGGTCTACTGTGTTGGGAAGGTCTGAGCAGGCTTCTAACCTATGCCCTGGCCTGGAATCAAGAATTGTAGACACAGCAGAGCTGGGGTTTGGAAGGGAGGTAGCAAGAATAGGGAAACTGCTAGAGGTTCTGGACAAAACTTGCTTGTCTTTCAGAGGGAGCTGGTGGTATCGTGGGTCTTGTTATCAAGTCCCTGGTCTTTGCAAATACAGCTTGCCACTGAGTCTCTCTGAGTTGATTCCTAGTACTGGCTATCTGCCTGCCCTTGATGGGAGTGACTGAGGCTGTATTGCTTCCTGACCCTCCCTTTCTTTGAGTTGTTTAGACATATTTGCTCTGGGCTTGCTACCTTCTTTCTTACAGACCATATTCTAGGAGTATTGTCAATGGCAAAGAGTCTTGAAATTCCTTAGGTCTAGAAAACCTACTTCGTGTATGTGTGCGTGCGTGCATGTGTGCGTGTGTGTGTGTGTGTGTGTGTGTGTGTGTGTTATGTTTCTGTCTGACAGAAAAATGAACTTGTTGCTATGATTTTATGTCTAATGTCTTTTTAAATCATTAGCCCACATTTCGAGATCACCTAATTTGTAATGACAAGCTTTTTTGACTAGAAAAATTAATGGTGGTGTACACAGAGGTTGAATATGTTCTCCAGGGTCGCAGTGCAAGCTAACGATGGACTAAAGCCACGGGATCTGTCTGGTATGGATCCTGTCTCAACTCTATACATGGTCTGCTTATGTTCTTTTGGCCCCTTGTTCATGATGGGTGTAGATTGGGTGACCAAACTGATATACAAAGGTGGTTGTATAGAATGGAAAGTTGACTGTCACTATTTTGAAAATTCCACAGTGACTTGAAGATAAGGAAATATGTTGGGCGGCAATGACACCATCATAATTCATTTCTGAATTACAGGAAATAAGCCTTACAGGAAATAAGGAAAATCACCTTTGTGTAAGGAAATCACGGTCTTACATCAATTTCTGCACAATGAAATAAGTTTACTCTTAAAATAGTTCCTCTATTGTACTTTGCTTACTTCATACTTAATAATTGATCGCAAGAAGCATTTCATCCACACTTTGGAAAAGAGAACTTTTCATGTGATACAAAAAAAATGAATCTTAGGGTTTTCTCAACCATGGCACTTATTAGTATATGAATCTTTACAACTTACGGAGCCACCAGGTCGATCTTAATACAGCAGCGCAGATGTATTCTAGGTGTTCTAAATACATTTATTTTACTATAGTAAATGCAGAGATTTTAAATCAGTGTCTTAAGTATCATTGTTCACATTGAACAATAGTGATTGGGTTTTACCAGTTGCTGTGTCTGAGCCCTTGGTGAACAATACGTACCGTGCTGAATGCAGGCAAAGCGACACTCTGTTCTGGGCAGCATGCGCTACTGGATTCCGAAATTCTCCATCTGTGTATCTGGAGCACACGAGAAACTTAAACATTTCTGCATGTTTAAACCTTATCCCAGTACCAGTGTAAGTGTCCAGAGAGCATCACTGGCCCAAAATACACAGGCTCCTGCTCCTGTCAGTGTGAGACAGACTGAACGTACGTCACAGTGAGCTGCGGCAGGTGGTATCATTTGTGATGAAGAGAGCCCAAGCTAGGGTAAATGCTTTAAAATATTGGCAACCCTCCACATTTACAACTCTGTCATCTCAATGATTGGAAAACCCTCATTCCTTTGGCTTTCCACTCTACCTCTCCCATTCTGTGACTTG